>NW_005054331.1:5708630-5731306 GCF_000277835.1 Geospiza fortis
GGGCCCGCCCTGCGGCGCGCTGCGCGCTGTGCTGCTCTGTGTCACGCTCTGTCCCTGTGTGTCACACCGTGCCCCTCTGTGTAACACGCTGCCCCTCTGTGTCACACCGTGCCTCTCTGTGTAACACCGTGCCTCTCTGTGTCACACTGTGCCCCGCCGTGTCACACCGTGCCCCTCTGTGTCACACTGTGCCCCGCCGTGTCACACCGTGCCCCTCTGTGTCACATTTTGTCGCTCTTTGTCACACCGTGCCCTACGGGTCAGGGTGGGGAGAGAGCCCCTGGCGCTCTTCCTGCAGTGCAGGGGGTGGTGGAGGTGGGGGGGTGGTATTTGGTTTTTCAAAAGGTGTCTCATCTGTACTGGAGTTGTCAGAAATTAAAGATTTCCCTCACGACTGGCTCCAGCTAATGGACAAAAGCCAAAATACATCAGCAAAAATATTATTGAAAATACACTGTTTATGAAAGTGGCGTAGAGAAAGTGAATGTGTCTCATACCATGTTTAATTGGAAACTTCCCAATCTTTTCCAGCGTTATTCCCAACTGTCAGTTCAGGTCAAAGACTGCACGCTTGAAAACCTTTACGGCAAATCAACTGGATGAAATTAAGGATCCCTCTGGTCTTTTTTATATTCTTCCCTTTCAGAAAGTAAGTAAGATATCTTCAGTTTAACATTAAAGCCCAGTGTAAATTGTTCTCAGGAATGGTTTTCACACTGTATGTCCCAACTGCAGGGTTATACGTAGTATCATACAAGAATCAGTCAGCAGTGTGAAGTTTAACAGTCATAGAATTGTTTAGGTTGAAAAAGACCTTTAAGATCATCAAGTCCAAAAGTTAACCATGCACTGTCCATGTCCCTAAGTGCCACATCTGCACATCTTCTAAATACCTCCAGGGATGGTGACGCAGCCAGTTCCCTGGGCAGCCTCTGCCAGTAGTTGCCTGTTCATGACAAAGTGTTTCTAATCTAAAGGCCATTGGTAACTTAAGGCCATTCTCTCTGGTCCTGTCACTCGTTACCTGGGAGAAGAGACCAACCACCACATCACTACAACCTCCTTTCAGGCCACTGCAGAGAGCAGTAAGGTCCCCCTTGAGCGTCCATTTCTCTAGACAGCCTCCCTCAGCTGGTCCTCATAAGATTTGTTCTCTGAACCCCTCACCAGCTTTGTTGCCCTTCTCTGGACTTGCTTCAGTCCTTCAATGTCTTTCTTGTTGGGAGGGAGCCAAAACTGAAAGGAGGATTCAAGGGATGGCCTCATCAGTGCCTGGTGCAAGAGGGCAATCCCTGCCCTGGTCCTGCTAGCCACACCGTTGCTGATACAGGCCAGGATACTCTTGGCCTTCGTGGCCACCTGGGCACATGCTGGCTCATGCTCAGTGGCTGCCAACCAGCACCCCCGGTCCTTTTCCACTGTGCTATGTCCCCACCACTCTGCCTCAAGCCCATAGTGCTTCATGGGATGTTGTGATCCAACTGCAGGACCCTGCCCTTGGCCTTGCTGAACATGGTAAGATTGTCCTCAGTCCATCAATCCAGCCCATCCAGAAATCTTTACAGAGCTTTTCTACCCTCCAGCAGATCAACAGTCCTACCCAACTTAGTGCTTTCTGTGAACTTAATTGAGGGTACAACCCAATTACCTTGTCCAGATTGTTGATAACAGGGACCCCAATACTGAGCCCTGGGGAACACCACTGTTGATGGGATGCCAAGTGGATGTAGCCCCATTCAGCACCACTCTCTGGCCTGGACGTCCAGCCAGTCTTTTGCCCAGCAAAGAGTTCATCCATCCAAGGCATGAGCAGCCAGCTTCTCCAGAGAATGCTGTGAGAACTGCTGTCAAAGACTTTACTGACTTTGGCAAAGTCCACGTAGACAACATTCACATCCATTCCCTTCTCCACTCAGTGGGTCACCTTGTCGTAGAACAACAAGTTAGTCAAGCTGTAATAAACCCATGCTGACTGGACCTGATCACTTGTATGTCCCCTACATGCTGGGTGGTGGCACTCCAGGTAATCTGCTCCATAATCTGCTTCCCTGGCACTGAGGAAGACTGACAAACTTCTGCCAGAAACAATAATGTATACAGAAAACATCATATACATTGTTTTTGTAGTACAGTTATCAATGGGGAATATTTGTAACATACCTTAATCCTATGTAACATTTACTCCTTAGTCTAAAAATGTAAATTTAGACATTTTAACACTCAGATTTTTTATATCACCAGTCTCAATTGTTGACTTTTTTTTTTTTGAGTATGATTTTATTTTTCCTAAATAGTGTAAATCTGTTTTTAAATTCCTACAGGGTTACTTGGTGAACTGGGATGTTCAGAGACAGGTTTGGGATTATCTCTTTGGAAAAGAAATGTATCAAGTAAGAGCCTTTTCTTAACTATGTAGACTAAATACTGACTAGTGGAATTAACAAATACTAAGTAGAACAAGTGATCTTACTGTTCTTTTTGAAAGTGCTTTCACAGGATTTAAGTTTTTGCAAATGTTGTCTTACTGTTCTTTTTGAAAGTGCCTTCAATTAGAAATCACAGGATTTAAGTTTTTGCAAATGTTTTTGAGTTCTGGTGTAGAATTTTGAAAATTATTTTAATTTTTTAGTCTTGTAGGTATGTACTGTTACTGAGTGCAGCTCACATAAGAAATTAATATCAATATAATTAAGAGGTCAAGTTAATAAAAAATAATTACAGACAGATACAATGTAGTTAAGAGATCAAGAAATAGTTAATGTAAAAGGGAGGGATGAGCTGGGTCAGTAGGCCAAAATACATACACATTTAGTAATCATCTTTGGCTAGCCATTTTCTACACTTGAATAACTTAAATGTATAAAATATAAATATCTGATACTTTATTTTTTTTCATATCACACAAGCTGGATTTAGCACAGGAAGTGTATTAAGACTTTCTTTTAATTGTTTTCTTTTAAAAATGTTACATTTTCTGGAAGTTCTTGAGTTTTTTCTAACACCTGTGTATTGAGAATGAAAGTAATGCCTCAAATTAACGTAGTCTCTTTACATTTTTATATTTAAAATATAAAGTGCTGGCATTTGATACATACATTTCATTCTAGATTTGGAACTGTATTCAATGTTGTCCTGGTGTGGAGAATTTCTTTTCAATTCTTCACAAGTGAAGACTACAGAGAGATAGAGCTGATAACGTTTTTAAGGCCACATCCAGTTATGGTTGAAGTAACCCTACTAAGTCCTCTCTAAAAGAGTATTTGAGATACTGGCAAATGTGGGAAGTCCAAGATCTTTTGCTGACTTCACTAGAGGTCACTGGGTGTTTTATTATTGATTCTTCACTGTACAGGGCTTTGTGCAAGTGCCGAGCTGTCAAGGAAACTTATTTTTCTGTAGCTGACAGGAATGGTGTAAAGTATTTTACATTAAAATTATAGTGTTCCTTTGTGGTGTCTCTTTAAAATGTTGGATTACAATTTGTAAGAATCAAACAGAATCAGGATATGTATGAAAGTGTTGCCTTCTATTATGTTTTTTACCCATTAATTAGATAAATTTGTATCACTGATCATGAAGCCTTTAAAAAAGCTAAAATATTCTAAGTCTAGCTTCTACAAACAGATATGGCAAGTGGTAATCATGGCTTCAGATTTACATGATCTTCCACTGCTGCAAAAGATGGTAAGGGATTTTTAATTAATTTTTACCTTTTATGTACAGACAACCTTAATGTGTTTTTTATAGGTGGATTTTGTAGATACCAATATAATTATTACCGAACCTTATTTTAACTTCACTTCAATACAAGAATCTATGAATGAAATCCTATTTGAAGAATATCAATTTCAAGCAGTTCTTAGAGTAAATGGTGAGTATGTCTCCTTCCAGTTTGCATTTATGTATTTTGAAGCTTAACCCTTCAAATAAATGAATAAGCAAGCACACATGCAGACACACACACACACACACATATATATAAATAATGTATATAAATAAAAATATTACTTCGGTTGCTTCCTGGCTCTTGAGTAGAAGTGGATTAAACATTTTAAAAATTATAACTTTTACAAATTCCAGCTGTACTGTTGTACTACTTTCTAAAGAGTGTCATGGTATATAATTACAGGAAATTTGAGGAGAGTAAGGATGACAGAAATAACAGATGGATTTTGGAACAGGATAACATTTAAAGAATTCTACCAAAACTTTGCATGAAGTCTTTGATAGCTTTCCTTTTTTAGGGGGCAGGATTGGTTTTTTGTTTGGTTTTGTTATGTGTTAGCAAATAAAATGCAGCATTACAATTATGAAATGTATTGTGTCTCAAAGGGAACGTGTAAACAACCATACCCTTCTGACAGGTAACTGGACACAGCATACTCCTTTAGATAAGTTTCTAGCATGATCAGTGTGATTAGACTTTAGAGGAAATGGAACATGGACTGGAATTCCTGAAAAAGATTAAATAGGGCCATATATAACACTTAATTTTATCCACTGCCAAAGTGAATTAATGCAGTGGCTGTATTACTATGTATTGAGGTCTTGAAAGTCTGTCAAAGGCATTTAAAATACGAAGCAAGTACACCTTCATATCACTGTAAATTCTAACTGTTCATATAAAAATGGAATTCAATTTTTTGTATTTCAGCTGGAGCTCTTAGTGCACACAGGTATTTCCGGGATAATCCATCTGAGCTGTGTTGTATCATCGTGGATAGTGGATACTCTTTCACCCACATTGTACCTTATTGCAGAAGTAAAAAGAAAAAAGAGGCAATCATCAGGTATACTGCGGTATATATTTTCTAGAAGAACTGTTTGCTGTGCCTGAAGTTAATAATGACAGAATTCCTCATGTTACTCTTTTTCTGTAGGATTAATGTTGGAGGGAAACTCTTAACCAACCATCTAAAGGAGATCATCTCTTACAGGTAAAGAATGCTAATTTTCACTCTGAAACTTGGTATGAAATGAGTTAGAAGTTTATGGGGTATTCTTACTGGTTCTGTGAATTTTAGATTAATTGGTGTTTGAAAGAGAAGGGAATTTTTTGTCTGTTATAATCTGCTAGCTACCATCTTGACCTTAAGATCAAGATGAATTAAGATTGAAGAATTAGGCTGTTATTTTTCAAAGTGCCAGTGCTTTTGAAGTTGTTGAGGTTACCTGTGTGTTCACAATTACACAAGTCTTAACATATTTTCTGAGGTGTCTCAGTAGATCATCAGTCAGTTTGCTGACTGATTGTATCAATACTGCAAATAAAATGCAGTAGGATCAACCTTTCATTGGGATTCTTCAGCTTGGAAGTTTATCTAGGTAAAGGTCTTTACCAAAGAGCTACTGGCAGGATCACAGCTGCGCTTGTTAGCAAGACAGTGGGCAAATGCAGGTTGATGTATTTACTGAACTGTGAAACAGGACAATATTAAGCTCCAGTAGGCCAGGAATGCTTTTGTAAATTGAATAGAAGTTTAAATATTGAGGCAGTATCTTCCTGTGGCTGAAAAACAATGGTTGCTCAGTTCCAGAGCAAAACTGGACAGGAAAAGGAACACTTAATTATTCTCAAACTTCTGTGGTTTTGGTTTTTGTGTTCACAGGCAGCTACATGTTATGGATGAAACACATGTAATTAATCAAGTGAAAGAAGATGTGTGTTATGTTTCTCAAGACTTTTACAAAGACATGGACATTGCCAAGTATGTATGCGATGGTACTAAATGTAGAATAATCTGTTTGTACAAACAAAACTATACTCTTAATCAGAAAACTTTCCAGTTAAGTTAAAGAAGTCTTGTTAGTATAAAATAGCTGGAATTTAGAACTTGTTGTTTATTCTGTTGAATTTTACATTATTTTTCAGATTGAAGGGAGAGGAAAATACTGTAATGGTAGATTATGTTTTGCCAGACTTCAGCACAATCAAAAAAGGATTTTGTAAGGTAATAATAATTCTGAAGGTTTTTTGGCTGTTTCCTGCACAAGTTTAGTGGAGAGGTTAAAAATACTCCCTTTTTTCTAATACTGTACTGTAGCATCTTTGTTGCTATGCATTAATTGGTAAAGTTTTTCCTCAGTAAATTGGGATGACAACAAAATACTGTTTTTTCAGCATAGCATTTTATGTTCTATTATTTAACAGTTGTCGCTTTCTCTGTTTGTGCCCTGTCATATAACTTATCCATATCATTATTAAGATTTTCAGCATTATGTTAGGAAATGTTTTCTCTGCTTTAATGTTTTTTTTTTGTAAGTTTCTTAGAATTACATTTAAACACCCAAATAATGTTGAAAGTTCAATGTTAGAGAAGAGCCTGAAATACCAGTGAAGACAGTTTAACAGTTTTATCTCATTTAATGAGCCAGCCATAGTTTTGAAAGCAGTCCTATACTTTAAGGCTACTCTCATGCCTATGAGTTTTATTTTGCTTTGGGCAAAACTGCAGTTGGTAAGAGCAAAGTCACTTCAGATTTAATACTGAGTATGCATTATTCTTAAAAGAGTTGCTGATAGATAATATGACAATGGCAGCATACACTGCCTATCTCTGCAGGACATTAAATAGATCAGCTGAATATTCCAGGATGTGATTTCTTTTCCTAAGCAGTGGGTACTATTTATGTCTTTAATTTAGCCAAGGGAAGAGATGGTGTTAAGTGGAAAATACAAGACTGGTGAACAAATACTTCGTCTAACAAATGAAAGATTTGCAGTTCCAGAAATACTTTTCCATCCTTCGGATATTGGTATTCAAGAGATGGGAATTCCTGAAGCCATTGTTTATTCTATTCAGAATTTACCTGAAGGTATATTCTGAAAGTATTTTGAAAAGGACAGGGGGGTGGGAGAAGGAGAGATGTTGTAATGGCTGGGTTTCATTTGGTGTGAAACTGACCAAAAGTCAGTAATTTAAGCATCAAAGAGTAAAAACCTTTCTGACTGCTATTTGTCATAAGTAATACTAAGGCTTTCATTTCATAGATTATGTATAGGTAATTATTATTACAAAGAAGATTTTCATAGGTTTTATGATGCCATGTAAGTATGGCAGCATTTAGGCCATTAATGTACTCTTAAAAAGCCTGTGTCACTTCAAATGCCTCTTGAAAGGGGAATTGTGTTGGCAAATGTGAAATTTAATAAATACAAGAAAACAGTAGTTATCAAAGCCAAATTCTGAATAAGGGAGAACACAGGGTGATTGATCACCTTCTCATATTTCATTTAACTGATATGCTGATTAGATGATCATAAATTTTTGTATGCATATTTATTACTTCTGTTTAAATTCATAACAAAATTGGAAATATTACCACCTTTAATCTTTAGATATATGTTCCATCTCTTAACTACAGATTTACTTAATCATTTTACAGAAATGCAGCCTCATTTCTTCAAGAACATAGTTCTGACTGGGGGAAACACCCTTTTTCCAGGCTTCAGAGATCGGGTTTATTCTGAAGTTAGATGTCTTACGCCAACTGACTATGATGTTTCCGTTGTTCTTCCTGAAAAGTAAGTCCTAAACTAATAAATCGAATGGGCTTTATCTTTCTAGCAGAACAAACAATAAAGTAGGGTTTCTTTTGCTGATTAAGAAGGTAGATTGAGTAAGTGCATTCATTTAAATATTAAGTAAACAAAAACTGTGCAAGAGGATGTTTTAAATCAGTGTATTTTCAGACAAACCAAATAAACTAGAGATCACCTGCTTGCTCTGTACTTTATCTAATAAAGTTAAGGAAGTGTTTTTAGGATCAGCCTTTTTACTGTAAGCAGATAAATAAGACTGTATTGTAAGTATGTAAGATTAGAACTTAGTCTTTTACTTAGAATTTTCAGTATCTGAATGCTGCCACGTCATTATTAATATACCACTTCAGGGATTAGGAAGAGCTAGCATCTTTGTAGAAGGAGGGGAGACAAAACAAGTATATTTTGAATATACAAAAAAAAAAAATCTACTCTTTAAAAAGTATATTTAAGGAGTATTTTTAAATACTATTAAAGAATTATTATCTGTGCAAAGTAAATACAAAGGCATATCCATGTTGTTTCCTCTTCACACCTGCCTTCAAAGAGGCCCTTTTCTAAAACCCAAGTCAGCTAGCCCTGTTACAGTTTCAAACTTTGTCTCATAACTTCTCTGGAGCTGGATGGTTTGATTTAGCAATCAAAAATGTAGTGTAAATAGGTATGGCTAAATAAAAGTCCTGGGAATCATCACTGCGTATTTCTATTTTAAATGAATCTATAGAGGAGTAACAGTAATTTTCATTTTCCAGCCCTATCACTTATTCGTGGGAAGGTGGGAAGCTCATTTCTGAAAATGATGATTTTGAAGACATGATAGTAACTAGAGAAGACTATGAAGAACATGGACACAATATCTGTGAAGAAAAATTTGATATATAGGTAGCATAGTTGGATATGTTGTTATTCCATTGATTTACTCAGAATGGAATTCTTTGAACTACAACCTCTTTTCCATCCGCTAGGATTGTGTTTTAGCTTTCCTGTATTGAATTGGGTTGAGAAAAAATAATTTTAAGAGTTTAGAAATAAAGTTTTACAAGTGTAATACTATGAAATAATATGTTCACTGTAATTTCTTTATGTTTGTATCTTTTCTGATAGCTTCATTGATTTTTATTGCAGAACACCTCGGTGCATGAGGCAATAAAAATATCAAGTGCTTGTATTGGTGTGATGCTAATACATAGTGAGAAGAAATGGGTTTGTTTTTGTTTTTCTTTTTTTCCAGATGAGTATTATTCTAACTCACATACTCCACTAAAAGGGCACTGAATCTATCTCAGAAGGAGCCTTTGATGTTTCCTTTCCTGAAAAGAAATACATGAATTTTATTTTTTGTTATTTTAGTGAGTAGCTATGAGGGAAATATACTTGAAATGTGACCACTGCTATTGACAGTATCCTTAGGCTTTGAGAAAAGAGTAATTCGAACAATTCCTTTTTCTAAAGGGTTTTTAATTTAGTAGGTTGTGGAGTTGTTTTTTGTTTGGTTTTTGTTTTAAACAATGCCTGAGCAAATAAGCTTCCTGCCACTCCTGTCTTTCTGATAAGAAGGTGCCACAAAGGTGAACAAAGCTTGCAGTTGTGTCCTGCGTGATGACCCACCTGTGTCCTCTCCACACGTCCTAGATAAACACAAACACCCCAGAACTTGTTATTTCTGGCCTCAGAAGCTGTTACTTTGCTATCAGTTGTGCAGCATGGCATGCAGGAGGGGGAAGAGCCTGGCCTAAGAGCCAGAAGGCTGGGAGGGCCAGGCTAGATGGGGGTGCCCCACCTGGCCTGCCTACTTGCCAAGACAGAGACAGGCACTCAGGGTGGAAGATGGACACTGGAGTATCCTGTTGTGTTTCATATTCTCTCTCTTGTCTATCCTAACATAAAGCCAGTAAATATTCCTATGCAGTGCACTTACCTGGCTACCTTGCATAAGGGCAACATCAAAGAACAGCCACTGCTTCAGAGAGTGGGAGATGATCTTTCTTCTTGGGTGTGACTTTTTTTACTTTGGAAAAAGCTCAAGGTTGCGTTCCTCTAGTCTAACCTGCTGAAAGGAATGAAAGGGGTACTTTCCTGCTGCTGTTAGCAGCTATGTGAGCCACACAGGAGGCAGCTAGGGTATGAAGGGCATGGGACCAGCACCTACAACTTGTTGGACACAGATTGTAAGACTTTGTGTAGGACATGAGTAAGTCCGGTACACTGTCACTTGGACAGCCACATGGAGAAATCCTTGTGTCCAAGCTCTAATTTTTAACTAAGTGCTTCATGAAAGTGTCAGCATACTTTAGCTGGGACTTAAAGAAACCTACACATTCTCATGAAAGCACTAATGAACTTTTTGTAGGAGCAAACATGAATGCTCTGTGAATAGAAGCAAGCCTTCTTTGAAGATGACAGCACTTCTGCTTTGATAAGGTTACTGAAAAGTACCTTCACTCTTAATATTCTCTACTTCAAACAAATTCATACTGGCAATTAATTTGAGAGCTGTATGCTAGAAATCATAAACAGAAACGATGATTTGGAACAGGTCCCAAGTTTCCCTAGCACATGATTTTGTGCCAGATACTGTTAAAAATATGTGACAGAACTTTCTAAAGTGCAATAGAATTTTTCTAATTTTGGAATTTAACTGAAAACCAGTAGTTTATACTTCACCAAACCTATTCAGTGGGCCCTTAGATGTAAAATAAGCTTCTATCAACAGAAGATTAAAAGGTAAGCAGATCATCCTCTTAGGGTATGTGAATAAAACAGGGCTCTCAAGAGCTCTTCCTTTCATTTGCAGAACTAGATCAATCTTAGCTTCTTGTGCCATGAACTGAAGGGAACAACAGGGCAGCTATAAACTGCTGCTCAGAACATTTCCTTACTCTTTAATACCTGTTTAATACCCCCCCTGAGCTGCCTCTTCCTGATGAACATACTATGAAATGAAAGACTCATCACTTTTTTTACAATTATTTATTATATTTAAATTAGCACAAGAAAATTCTAAATCAAGTCACAAAGTGCAAGTTTGTTTTTTAACAACACAGTTTTTCCCAAAGCAATTCCCAGCCTACAAATTACCATGTTATCACCTCTGCCTGTTACCAGGTTTAGTATTTTAAGTAAGACACAGTAAACAGACTGAAGACAGAGAGAGAGAGCTATTAGGAAAAACAAAAAAACAATTAAAACCTCTTTCTTCTACTACTCAACACTAGAAGCACTTAGGAAACACTTTCCTGTGTACAAGTCTCAATAACCTGCTTCTGTATATGCTGCCTCTTCTGGGAGAATGATCAAAGCCCCACACAGGGTTAGAAAAAGAATACATGGCCCTGTAGTATAGGAATTAGGGCATTCACCTCTGAAAGGGGAAACTTGGATGTTTTTCCTCCTCTAGAAATTAATTATTTCATACTGGTGAGTCACACTTAAATAGCAAGTGCATAAACAGGGATTCATGAACAGAGATTTCAACGACATTCCCTAATTTCTAATAGGGCCAGGTAATTTAAATAAGGCCACTTCAAATATGCAAGTTAACTAAGTGCACAGGTAATAGGTTGTGTCGTTTGTATCTTACAGTGCAATGATTTCAATTTAAAAAAAAACAAACAGCACTTGTTCTAAGAAGGCTTTGGTATCCTGCTCACTTGACTATATTTGAAGCCTACAGGAGGATGGAGACACCTAAAGCAGAACAGTCACAATAGGAAAAAAAATCATTAAATCATGCTTATAGTGGAACTAGTCCAGCAATGGGGCCAAGGAAATTACAAAGTAGAGGATCTGTCACACAGGGAAGGGGCTGAGAGTGCTGTGATTGTTTAGCCCTGAGAATGCTTACAGGAGGGAGTGAAGAAGACTGAGCCAGACATTTCAACAGTGCCAGTGAAAAGACAGGAGGCAGTGCAAGAAATTCTGCCTAAGCATAAGGCAGTTTATTTTGGTTGGGTTTTTTCTTTTTTCTTTTTTGTGTGGAGGTAGGGTTTGATTGTTTGTTTTTAAATACTGTGAGACTGGTGAAAGTCTGGACCAGACTCACCCAAGAGGCTGTGGCATATCTGTTATTGGAGATACTCTAAACTCAACTGGAAAAGTCCTTGAGTAGCCTGCACTAATCAACTCCAACCTGGCTGGTGAGAGTAGACCAGAGGCCCCTTCCAATACCAAGTCTTTGAGCCTTTGTCCAATACATGACAAAATGTCTGTTGCAAGGATGAAAGAAGTAATGTAACCCCTATCACACTATATCACATATTCATTTATTATTAAAAAAAGGCTGAGAGAGCATGAAAAAGAGAAGGCTTTGGGGTGACCTAATTGTTGCCTTCCTGTACCTTAAGGGAGCCCACAAAGAGACCTGGAGAGGATTTCTTCAAAATGTAACTTTTCCCTTGAATTAGCAGAGGCTCAGTCTGCCAGAGTGGGGAGGCAGTAACAACAGGTTGTAATTACTGACTGTAAGCACGCACAGCTCGCCTGCCTAATAAATCCTTCCTGCTGCAGATTCAAAACCCACTGACCTGCTTCCAACTTTTTTTACACACTTTCTACACTTTTACAATACCCACAGGAGTCATAGTCTACAGTTTAAGATGAGATGAAGTTATTATTAATTAAAGATAGAAAAGATTAAAATCCCCTACTGACTATCAACCCAAGCACGGCTCAGAACATAGATGTGGCTCAGACAGAAAGCCATGGGGTTGTGGGACAGATTGAAAAAAGTGCCAAACCCTGAACTCATGGCAGCCCAAGCAGTGAGCTGTTACTACTACTTACAAATAATTAAGTATATTTTGCTTAAAAGATAAATTAGATTTAATGCTTTATAGCAGCATAGTAATTTTGATAGTTGTAGCTTCCTGAAACTGAAGATGTAAAGATGTAAGATAAAAACATTTTTATGAGCAATTTTCATGTGCCTCCTTCACTCTTTCAAAAAATATTTAAAAAGGCTGTATTGAAGTCTAACCATTTGGAGTACAAAATTCACATGTAGTTTTACAACCACTACAGTAGACAAAAGAATGGTATTTTTGGAATTCTTTGATTAATTTCTTCTTTTGCTTCAAAGGAATAGTAGGGTCATTGTCTATCTCTTGAATCAGTGCTAGAAGATACTGATTAGTTTGTTGCTTTTGATCTTCATATTCTTTAGCTGTAATGCGCTGACAGAAGGTGAAGCCTTTGTGAGAAATCAGAGGTTCAGATTAAGTTTCATACATCATGTAAAAGCCTTGTTTAAAAATATGATAAGAAACATAGGTATATTGATATTTTAGTTCAGATGTGATTACATCTACAAGTAATGTGAAACATACAGCACTCCATTGAGAATGGATAGAAATCTAAACATGAATTGCAAAAATGAAGTTGAAAAGCAGTGTTACAAGTACAGTATCTTAGAAGATTCTGTAGGGCAAAACAGGCCTACAAGACAAAGAACCAAGTTCTCACAGAGAAACCACAATGAAGAACATTACACAATAAGAATGGCTCCTTGCATTTGTCAGGATCCAAAGGTTCTCTGTGACTAAATCACATCTGTAGCAAGGCTCAGTACCTAATGCAAGTGAATACATACTTTGGAGAAATAGTTGCCTCTAAACCAGACTACAAAAATCAGGAACAGAATTTAGGAGCTTCTACGTGAGTAGACATCAGAGCATGGTTTGGGCACCAGAAGCAGAGGTGATGCAAGAGAGATACTTAACTCAGCACACCTTAGTTATTAAAAGGTGGTGAATCTCTGCAGTAAAGTACTGCCCTGCAAGGACTCAAGCCCCCTCACTTGGGCAGGTGAGTTCTGGCCTGAGGAAAGACAGGCATTCAGCTACTCCACAGACAGTTTTTCTCCCTATACATATTAGAGAGCAATTTGGTTGAACAAGTGTCAGTTGCCTAAAGGGGAAAGATTTCTTACCAATCCTTCTTTACAAACACCATCATCTTTAGGCTTCACATAGAGAGTAGTATTAACCTGAGCTGTCAAGAGTTTTCGTGTGGACCTGTCCCTTCCTTCTTCTAAAGTAAGTTTGTCAAACATCAATACTTTTGTGGTTTAATAGAATCAGATGAAGAAAAAAAGACAGCTCTTTCAAAAGGGAAGGCTTAACAATTGACAAAGAGATTAACTCTTAAAACTTCAGCATGGATCTTTAGCTCTGTGGTGTCAAGTGTCTTACTAGATTAAAACCAATTCCAGAGTTTCTCTTGCTGGTTTTAATCTTTTTTATTTCCAGCAGGCCTAAACATTACTTTCCTGCAATTGACAGACCCCTTTTCTTATTTGGGTCTCCCAGCCTTCCCTCCTGCTCCCACCTGGACTTAAGAAGTTCACCAGCTAAGAATGCTCAATAGCTCCTAGGAAAGGATTTGGAAAGAAAAGGGAAAATGACACCAGCATATGAGGTACACAGGAAAACAGGAATACGCCATGCCAGAGAGCTTACAATCAGATCAAAGTATTTCAACAAGTAGATGGAACCTATATGCATTTATAGATTGGAACCCCAAAACTTAGTAAGAAAAATGGAATATGGGGTTTCTGCTTCTGTTGTCTCTTCAGTGTGTCAATGGAGATCACACAGGCTCTGAAAATATTACAGACAGGCAGCTCTTCCCACTGCTGCTCATTTCTGTATTCTTTGGCTTCATAATATGTGATTCTCAGAACACTGAACCAGAAGGAATTTGGCCTCATTCCAGAATCCAACACAGATGGTAAAAGATTCTGTACCAAACTACTTCTCCAGCAGCTGCTGTATTATATGTAATACTACACAGCAAAATAACTTAATGTAATTTGTTTCCCGAGGGGTTTCTCTTCAGTGTTTAAGCACACAATGCACTGGCAATAAAGGAGTCAAAGAAGATGAAGAGTCAGAGAGAAATTCAATTATTTAAGCCAACCCTTTTAATCAGTATTGGCAGCAAGGCAAGACAGAATGTTAGCTCAAAAGAAATAAGCTGAAAAGCATTAACCCCACATACAGAAGGGTAGTGTAGCCTAAAATGAAGGCATTTGACACTTGGTACTAAGCTCTTAAAAAACTTTATGCTTACCCAGAAAAAGGAGAGAGTTCTTCAAAACACTTAACAGTCAAAACACTAAACAATCAAAGTCTGTACTCAAGGCATCTATCAGAACCTTGAACTACTGAATTCTGTGAGAATTTATAGGTGTCTTGTGGCAAAAATAAAAGAATACTGTTATTAAATACAAAGTCCTGACAAATTCCCAAACCAAATTAGAAGCAAATCACTTCAGGAAGCACATTTTGCACTACTATTTCCAGAAGAAATTATTTGGTAAAAAAAAAAAAGAAAAAATCATAGCAGATCCAAACTAGATTAATAGAATCCTTGCTCTCCAATATTCAGACCAGTTTTGCAGATAGCATATAATTTAGTGCATTAGCTACTAACCCCCCTAATGCATCACTTCCAACAAAGAAAAGAAGTCTACACACAATTATAGTCAACTGATTATACAATAATTTATATAAAAAATTTATTCCATCATCTACCTGAATTGATATCTGGATCTTGCCCTTCTAGCAAACTCTGAAGTCTCCTACTCGTTAGTTCCAGAAGAGTTAAAGGAGCCTGAAAATACAAACCAACAAAGAAAATATTACAAAAGCATTACTTCTATATTTTTATAATCTATAGCTTTCAGATAACCAATTAAAAAACACATAGTTAAATGCATAAGAATGTATAATCACATTTATTTAGGTACACATTCAAAGTCTCTCACAGAATTGCACTAGAATACATAGTTTTACTAAGATACATGTGTTTATTTCTGGTATTTCTGGCCAAAGAAATAGGAAGCAAAAAGTTCTGGATGCCATTTTCCATGGCAAAAACTGCAGTGTAAAACAAGCTGATTTCAGCTTTCACACAAGGTTCTCAATTGCAGCTGTCAGAGTGAACCACCATTCACTCACTGTCACTGCTGCACAGTTCTGGCCCTAACTCCAGTGGGGAAAAAAGGTGCAACCCTCATGTCAGAACGCTTAACACAAAAAGGAGGGATGGCTGTGTACTAACAAATATAAAACCCTCACTAACTACTTAATGCTTTCAAACAAAAATGGAGTCAATTAAAAAAAATAAAGCTCCCCCATGTCTCGACCTGAAGTCAGAAGTGGAAATCAATGTGTTGTATAAAAATAAAAACCAGTATTTTACTGAAACCAAATTTCTGCGAAGCTTATTTTTATAGGGTATTGTAAAGTTTCATCTTTTCATGTGTGACAATATGATGGGACATAAATTAAGATTATAAAAAGCCTGCATATTTACACAACTCATCAAGTTTAATAGAAAGGCTACTAGAATTTTATGGTTGTATTTGTTTTCTTCAATGCAGAAGTTAACATTCCAAAATGCTGAAGAATCTTTTAGAGGTGTCAAAGCTATACACATACACTGGGGTACAGCAGCATGCCATTTTTCTACCACTCAGAGTATGCCAGTGAACTTCTAAAGGAGACAGACATTGAGATACTTAAATATTTAGTAGGCATTCATTACCAACTAGGTACCAAAATGACTCTATAAAAATTATTAATATTTTAAATATTTAAAAATTATTAACATTTAAAATATTTTCCTAATAGAAACCATTCAAAGAGAGGATATAATTTATAAAGGATTGCAAAGCTCTCAAAAATCTGTCCTGTATAGTCTGGAATATCTTCTAACCCTGTTTGGCTGTACTATTAAACTGTAACAAATGGAACATGAAACGCAGTTCCTCAGACTTGCCATACTCAAAAAAAGGCAATTCATGGCATTTAACATTTAAAATGACAAAGCCAATGATGTAAGGAGAATGATACCTTGAAGAGCTCGGAGTGATTGTCCATGAGAAACTGAGTCAGCAGTTCTGCCTGTGGCTTTGACAGTGTCCTGTTTTGTAAGATGAACTTTGTACAAGTCTTGATGATCACAAATCTGTTCTCAAACTAGAAAAGTACCCGGATTTGGCATTAGATTGACACGGAGAGTGCTAGCAAAGACTAAGTACAACGGGATGCTATCACTGGGAAACAGATCACATGGAAAGGTTGTAAATGGAATACTTCTAACTAGACAAAAATTTTAGCTTTGCTATGACAAACTGCTATTTTTCACATTAAGCAGAACAGATACTTACTTGTTTTTGCAATCTGTAGCCCTCAGATTCTGATGCAATGGCTAGGAATGTAAGGAGCCTGTGAAGTTCTTCACTGATATTTGGTGCTAATAATTTTAAATAAAGTTGTAATGCCTCCAGAGCTTGATCTGTTTTTCCTTTTTCTGTCATGGAGTAAAACAGCATATCCAATGTTACTATTCATTTTCAGAGTCATGAATACTTATTTAAATCTCAATAATAATCTCAGTTTTGGGGGTGTTTCCTTCCAAACAAAATTTCATATTGTTCCAGTTACTAAAGGATTCTTTTCTCAATCCACAAGTTTTCCTTTTTCCTCCCCCACCAGTGGCAGGGTGGCAGCAGGCAGTGAGTGAGCAGCTTTATAGTACTTAGTTGGCAGCTGGGGTTAAGGAAAAACAACCCAATAGAACTGATGCAGCAGCAACAAAGCCTGTTTAGGTAGGAATTATCTTAAACTTGTATTTAAATGAAACCCCTCTGGTTTACTTGCATGCATACGATAAGAGGGTTCTTAATAGGCCCTTTCATAATCTTTAATAACTTCTATTACTAAAAAGGACCCTATGTCCATAACTTTAAAAACCTTATTCTGGTTAACAGGAAAAATTGTATAGCCATGATTTTAGTTTTATGTTATTACTTAGTAGTAGCAATAAGGCAAATTCTGACCTGGGGCAAGTAATTTTCACAAGGGGTGTAGTTACATACTGAGTTACCCACAGAGGTTGGTGAATCTCTATCCTTCCAGATTTTCAAAATTCAGTTGGACCAGGCCCTAAGCAAATTGATATAACTTTGAAATTTGTCCTTGTCTTGAGTAGAGCTTCATACTAGTGATCTTGAGCATTTCCTTCCAACCTAAAAAGTGCATCTGCAATGGCATTGCAAATGGTGTCATGATTCAGTCAATTGATACTTAGTGACTTCCTCTACACAGCTTTCATCTTTATTTTTTGTTCCAGGTTGCTCTTACCTATAAGTTCTATAATTCCTGAATGAACATCAAAATCCTGAGTGGCAAGAAGAGAGTCCTTCTTTTGACTGTAATACTTCATAATAACATCAAAAAGAATCTTCTTGTATGTATTCAGACTGCTGGGGTTGTTAGTGCTTTCAGGTAACTGCTGACTAACCATCACTAGGAATTGGTCAGGAAAATACTCCAAGCATTCAATTGCAGCATAGAGCCATCTGTCAAGCCTGTAGAAGGAAAAGGTTGTTTTAGTGCTTGCTTTAAAGTGCTCTACTCATTTTTATTCTCACAGATTCATAGAATATTCTGAATCAGAAGGGACACATAAGGATCGTTGCATCCATCTCTTAGGTAAATGGGATTGAATCTGTAACATTGGTGTAATTAGCACCATGCTCTAAACAACTGAGCTATCCCAGGGTCCATTTAATCATTTAAAAGAAAACTAGATAGAAATAACCAGGCAGGTGTAGTCACATATATGAACCACAATGCTGAACTGGCTTATTAAGCAGTTTTTGTAACTTATTTCACTATAGCAGTTAAAGAACCTGCTCAAAGCAGGCAACCTCGATATTTTTATGATGTTAAAGGCAATACACCTGAGATAAAGCCAGATCAAAACAAGCTGCAATCATGCAGGAGTGTCACTGCCCCCAGGAATTCAGCTAGTATTTAAAAATCAAACACCACCCCCACCATTACTCCAACACACACACTGAGAACCCACCAGGGCTAACCAGGGTGAAAAAACCTGATCTTTACAGAAGAGAAAAAGACAGTTAGTTTGAAAAAAGAGGAAAATCAAACTTGGTTAAATCCCAGAGGAACAAAGAAATAGTTTATTATATAACCTACTATAAAGGCATGAGTTTTCACAAGCATCTATTGTCTCTATATCTTAACTAAGGAAAGAAAATGTAACGTAATTATGCACCTAAAATTCAGGTGCATAATTTATTGTTGAAAGAAGCCAGAAGATCAGAGGAAAAAGTCTCAACCATTTCGTGCAGAAAGAATATAAAATCATAGAAATGTGTGGGGCAGAAGAACAATTACTTTTATCTGATTCTGGATGTAAAATAATTTGATCTGAATCAATGACAAGTTGCAAGTATTATTTAAGATCCACAAAATCTTATTTTTATTCTGGAGAACAGAAACAAAGATTGTGAAATTGAAGATAAAAACTGAATTAACTTGACAAAAATAGTAATTCCTAAGACACTCACATGAACCTTGACATATTCATTAGAAGTTTATGCAAGATAGAGATCAGCCTAAGTACACTAAACAGGAACACTACAAAAGTAAGAGAAGATTTAAGGAAAAGAACACTAACAACAAGCAGCCAGATTTATATTCTCATTATATAAGCATTCTTGAGTGCTACAACTTAGTTTCTCCTTTTCTCTTGCTAACAATAGATGCATTATTGACTTTGTATCTTCACACCACAGCCACCAGGAACTGTGACAAAGACTCAGAATAAAGTTTTCAAGTTATGATGTCTGTTACAGAGACCTAAGAGTAAAGAATCTGATCTAGAAACTAGGCATGTTTACAACATTCAAGGTTAAAGTTCTAATGTTTACTTGAAATGCTTAAATGTCCAACTGTTTAAACAGACACTTTTCGTGAAATCACTTAGCACTTCTGAAAAGAAGTCAATCACATTGCCACCCCTATTTACAAGTACACAAACATTACGATGTCCATTGTTCACTTAACACACATCTTTGATCAAGAATAAAATAAAGCCTTTACTAACAAATTAATTTAATAGATATGTAACTTACTCGGGCAAGTTTAAGCTACATGTAACCTCTCTGTCCAGGAAAGTATTTGAGATAATCATGTCTTCTTCTTTGCCAAACCTGTCTGATTTTGTCTTCACTGAAGACACCAAGATATCTTCTAGAAGGGGAACATCAATTAACTGCAGCAGTCGTAGCAGAGCTTGCTGTTTCCAGACATCTTCTATTACTGATACCATAAACAAACAAAAAACCCTCAGAAACAAGATCTTACGTAAACAACTAACCTTTGTTTTTACTCACTAAAGAATCTTTTAAGTGTTCAAAGAAAACATGGTAACAGCATAGTGTGAAGTTGCTGTGCTGGGTAAGAAGGAATCAAAATAGGAATGCTAAAAAAAATGTCTCCCCCATCATATTAGGATTCAGAATAAACTACTCTAATTAGTAGAAGAAAAAAAAGACAAGTGAAAAGCAAAGGAATCACATAATAAAGATAGTCTTAATCTTAAGACCTACTTCCTTGTGAAGTATTATTTTCATAAATAGCACCATTTTGCAAAAACATAACCCTGTTGTGTGTCCTTCTGTTTACAAGCCTTAACCCCTTTAAGGCTCATTTAGATATTTTGTTATTAGTGACTGGTTAAATGTAGGTCTCTGTGGAGCATTGTTGAACAGAAATAGGGCACTCACTATAAGATACAGTGAAGAACAATCAAGTTTTAAAAAGAAAACATTCAATCCTCACCTCCTTTTGAAAGCAGGCGAGTCGGTTCATTAACCATGATCTTTGGAGGTAAAGATGCATGAACATGTATTGATTGAAGAAGCTCCTCAATCCTCTTTTTATCAGCTGCTTCCAATGCTAAGGGGTTTGAAAGTGTTGTGCCACACTTTCTGCTTAGGGAGGGAAAAAAAAGATGTATAACAAATACTATTAGAACACATTTGGCTTTCTGTTACTTACTAAATTGCTCTCAAATCAGAATTTTAGGGCTTCGTTATATCTGGAGTCTATCCTGCTACTAGAATTCCTATCATCCACATCTGCTTTGTGGAAGGGGCAAGGATATTGATTCCAAATACCGTTTGCTAGTTCCACTTTGTTTATTGGCTTTCAGTAACTAGCTCATTCATGCTAAGTCTCAGATTTCAGCACAACTGATAGCAAAACCAAATTATTCCTAGGCTTATGCTACTGTGCCAGACTCTATTCCAAATAACAAATGGCAGATCAAAATACTTTACCCAAAAACACCTGGAAGCATCTACATTTTAGACATAATGTTTCTCAAAACTGGCACATACTTATCAGAAGTCTCCAACACCTAGTTTAGTCAGACATAACTTCATTTAAAGGTAACCCTCCTTAACTTTTTTTAAAAAAAGAGAAAAATTGGAATAGTCCAGAATAACTCACTTGGAACATAGTTTTGTTTTCTGTTTGCAGATTTGCTCAGGAGACAAGTTTTCATTGTCCTTATTCTTTCTTGGAAGAAGAGGATCAAGACTGCTGTTTACAAACCTATAGAGACTAGTGTCTGTGTCTTCAAACTCTGTCTCCTTCCCATTCTTGAATAAGTAAAGCTTGGCTCCAACTGGCTCAAACACTTTGTGATCCATCAACGCTTGGCATACACGGACCCCCTTCAGCCGAGAAATGTCATTGCAGCTTAGGTACATGCTTTGCATAAGATGGCTCAGTACCACATCAACAGCATTGGAGCCGGTGAAACAGTTTCTATATGTTTTCAGGTGTTGTCTACGTCTTTTGATTTCCACTTGATTGTGAAGGGCATGTATAATACTATTCCACAGCTGAGTTGCGTGAAAAGGACCATCGCAGCCTGCAAAATGTTTATATTAAGTTTTATAAATTTAAAACCTTTAATACTTAAAAAATACACTGATTTTAGTTTTATATTTTTTTTAAATATTCAGAAATCAGCTGAATTTTACAAAGATAAAGATACTATTTCATGACTCAGTCCTTCTTGTAAGTTGACTCACACCCACTATGGTAGAGTCAAAAGAAGAGAACAAAAATCCACTAAAAACAGGTGACAAAGGTTTTTTTTGTCATTGTTACGACCGCACATACTGTATGTATGTGCTGTATACATACACATTAAATCATTAGAGAATCACAAAACAGCTGAGGCTTGCAGGGACTCTGGGGTCCATCTGGTTTAACCTCCCTGCACAAGCAAGGTCACCCAGAATCAGGTTTTGAATATCTCCAGAAGCCGAGTTGTCCACAAACGATATCACTTCTCTGGGTACCACTGAAGAGAGTCTGTGTGAAAAACGCCAATCACTTGTTTTTAAAATTTTAAAAGTTTAATAGTAATAAAATGGCTATAAAAATAGTAATACAATTAGAGTAATAATAATTTGGACAATTTGAATTAGGACAATATGAGACAATAGAGACAAAGAGCTATGGACGTCCGGGTACCTTTTTCTGGGCAGCACAAGCCTGGAAAAGGACACCCGTTAATAAAGGATTAACCTTTAAAAACAATAGCCTGTTGCATACTCATACACTTCATACATGATGCTTAAATTCAATTCAAGTACAAGATTCTGTCTGGTCATCTTCAACTTCTTCCTCTGAATCCTAACAGGGCCTTCGAGGCGGGAAGAAGTTAGTTTCTTCTGATAAGAAGGCAATAAATTCTTTTTCTCTGAAAGATTTAGGTGTCCTGTGGCTGCTATCTTGCTGCAAGTCCTTTCTTTACAAAAAGCATCCTACATAGCATAGTTTCTATTTTAACATTTTTTATAACCTAAAACTATATTTAACACACTACTTAAGAGAATTAATACAGCATTACTTTCTAACACAACACATATAATATTCATTTTAATATTTGCGAAAAGCCAATCATAAAATGCTTGCATTTTTCACAGCCTGCCTCCATCCTCTTTGCACTCTTGCAAAGACACCCCCAAGCTTTCTCTTCTCCCGGCGGAGCAGCCTCAGCGCTCTCAGCCCCTCTGGGGAAGATGCTCCGAAGCCCACAGTTGATGCTCACACATGGCGCCCAGCTCAGCAGACGACAAACAAAAGTGTTTGCAGTGCATTAACCGCGCCTGGCACCCAGCCCAGCTCTACCAGCGGCGTCCCCCATATGCTCAGCTCCAGGGGCACGGCCGGAGGAAGCTCCTCTCCCCCCCGTCCAGCTGCCGCCCCCTCCCGCGGGACCGGCAGCCGGGGGCGGC
>NW_005054331.1:5731967-5767723 GCF_000277835.1 Geospiza fortis
GCTCGGAGCGGTGCGTGTCCGCTGTCGCTGGAAATAACAGTAAATACTTCATCCCGGAGGGCTAGCCCGCAGGAGGCTGACCGGGGTTTGTGCAGTGCCCAGGCTGGGTTTCACCTGTCACCAGGCGACAGACAGAACCTTGTTCGTGGATCTCGTTCCGTGAGGTTTTGGTAGGGATTCAGCTAAAGCTCGGTACTGAAATGGTGCATGAAAGTTAAGAAATTGACGTGCGGCGAGGGCAGCCTTGTCCAGTGCTTCATTGCATTTGACCCTCTCGATTTTTTTGTAACAAATGCAAAAGTCTGGTTGTGCTTAAAAAATGCTGGGGTTTTGTCCTTTTATTTGCGGTGACTCAGTTGTTCCAGCACTTACTTCTGTGGATTGATCCTTGCTTGGGGCAGGGGGATAGGATGCGATTGGAGAGCATGAAGTAGCTGTGTGCCAGCCTGCTGGTCTGGGTTCCCAAAGAGGGATCCCAGCTTGTTGTAGTTCGGAGTAGTGATAGTGTGTATTGTACTGCTGTGCAGTGTGCACTCACAGCCATACATCACATGAAACTATGAACTAGTTTGAGGTTAAACTGCGGGGTTTGCATTATGCAGTTTTTGGGTTTTTTTATGAATGAGAATTGAAAAATGGTGGGCAGTCTTTGTTGTGGATTTCAACTGCCTGTATTTCAACATTTTGAATGTTCTGCCTCTTTTCTGAATGCAGTGTTGGTTGTTGCTTACTACCTTGCTAAGTAATTGTTCTCATGCTGCCGTATGATTGCTGATGTACATCGGCATAAAAACCATTACCGATTGTGAGGGGCATTCATGAAAAAACATATTGAAGATGCAGATTTTTTTAGGATTAGTTCCAGGTTTCACAGACTCAGAATCAGTAGCATCGATATTACTCATGAAATTCAAACAGGAAGAGTTCTTAAACATCTATTGCATGTCCTGTGTGGCTTGTACAGACACTGTTATACTTCAGATTTTGCATTTGTCTCATTTATTACCTTTTAACTTGAAATGCAAATTTCATTGTGGGTGACTGACTTTATTGCCACTTGGTTATTATTTTTTTTGGAAATACTAGACCAGTCTTAACTGAACAAACAAGTTTTCCTACAGCAGAGAACCAGACTTGTGTATTTCAGATGTGGTTAACTCATCATGATTTGTGGTATTAGAGATACTATCCAAAACAAATATTTTTGGTGGGGTATGGATTCTCTAGGTACCTTGTTCCTGTTGACATATATAGATTGTTTTACTGAAGTTTGTGATAGCAATTGTGTTTATAAAGCAAAATATATTATTTTAGCTTACATTCAGATGTTGATAAGAGGATTTCTACAAATTTACAGTTAGGTAGATGTAAGCTTTAAATCACATCTGCTTATTGAGAAATAAGTTTCTTGGTACTGCTTGCTCAGAAGGTAAATTAAACAATAGTTTGCCTACTGTCAGGCTGGAGGGGAACAGGTTGGACAGGGTCTACCAGGCTTGAATTTTAAATTCTGGCACTTCAGATACTGGAGTGCTGTTGACATTCTCACCTAGTGGCTTTTTCAGACTACTCACTGCAGTTTGTCTGTCACCCACAGCAGAGGACACTTCTGTTTTAATGAATACTACACCATTTTCCCACCATCTCTGTAGAGAAAGTTTCCTTTCAGATTTACACAATGGAATTTGAACATGCATCCACATGCATTTTCTTCATAATGTTTCTGCAGTTAATTTTGCAAAGTGTTTTAGGGTCCTAACAAGATGATGTTGCATTGGTACTAGAGAAGATTTGATGGCTGGGAGCGAACAAAACAATGGAAAAAGCACGAGATCTATACCCAAGTAAATTAGATTTGGGATTATCTTAAACTTGTTAGGATTGATTTTGTAGTCTTTTAGCATATAGAGTTTGCCCACAGAATAGCTGCTGAATAAAATTGCTGAGAGCTGGAAATGCCTATAGATCCTTTTTAGAATAATCCATGATCCTTGTTTGTGCCTATTTATTAGTTTCATGAAAAGTTTCTTCATACAGGGATATTAGCCAGTGTCTTCCTAGAAGTTTGGTGTATGGCTGCACAGTTAGGACTTGCATGTGTTTTTCCATATAATGAATCATAAAGTAAAATTAATTTCTTGTAATAATGAAATTTAAAATACTGAAAATAAAATTACTTAATAAAGGAATTCTGTGTTTCCATAATTTATTTCAAGGTGTGTTCTCAACAAAACACTAACTATATACCAAACAAGTTTGTAGTTATTCTTAAGATTGTCTTGTTGATTTCAGACACAGTTTCTCATATCTAAAGAGTCAAGATAGAGTAGCACAGATGTTCCTCATGCAGTGCTGCACTAAGATTTGCTCGGGGCTTGGCTAATACTGTTACACACAATTGCACTGGAGGGAATTGTCCCTTAACACAGGGAACTTTTTAAAGAGTTTTGTTTAGTATGTTTATTACCTCTTTTACATTTAAAGACCTCTATTACAAGTCTGTCTTCGCAATTGCAACCTAATCAGATTATTTGTCTGGATTTGTAGTGGAATCAAATCTATAGTACCAGGGAGAGGAGGAGTGCATGTGCCGGTAACTTCAGTGTGGTTGATTTTGGTTAAGTTTGACTGAAGGATACAGATGTTTGTACATCTTACTTGAAAGAGAGACTGAAGAAATATCCTGAAGTGTTGCTTTTGAATATACTACATAATACTGATTTCAGGAAATAATTTCTTCTTGCATTCTCTTTTTCTTTGCTCTCACAGATAAGGAAGATGAATGTCTATATCTTTTTTCCTGCTGTTTGTTTGCTGCCTTCATTCTTTCTAGTGTAGACATTATCAGAGAAACAATTGCATAAATAGCTTCAGAACTTGTATCTGGCAGAATAGGCAAGTCAGATTTATTGAGAAAATACAGAAAACTCTGAAAGTCCACACTACAGGGGAAGATGAAGTAAATTGGAAACTGCTACAGTCTTATAGCTCTAAAATTTGAAAGATGATGTGAGGAAAAGTTTCCTTGCACAAATTTGGTAAAGCATAAAAGGACAGATTTCTTGTTTCCTTCCCATGCACTTAAGTTCATTAATAGTTAGATAATACAAATGGTAATGTCAGCAGTCTGATGGGCAAAATACTGAATTTTGAGCTTGTGTTTTGAAAAGCACTGCGTAGGAAAGAATATTTCTGGTTTTTACTTGCTGTCTGTACAATACACATCCATTATTTTGCTGGCCTGGGATCTTAAGCAATCCTTCATGTCGGACAAATGAGTAATTCTGTGAGCACTGGAATTAAAGGAGTCTGTTTTCCTTCAGATTTGTTTCTCTATTTGATGGATACTAATACACAGAGTGTGAACCTTTCCTGTCGGGGCACAGTTTATGAATCCTTTGCATTATTTGATTACAGTTTCCAATAAATGGTTGAATTGAGAGGACTGTAAACCTTTTTTTTCTTGTCGTAGTAGGATAAGCCATTGGTGCAAACTGAAACCATGGAGTCCATGCTGAACAAGCTGAAGAGCACTGTCACAAAGGTGACAGCTGATGTCACCAGTGCAGTCATGGGAAATCCCGTCACCAGGGAATTCGATGTTGGGCGACACATTGCCAGTGGTGGTAATGGTCTTGCTTGGAAGATATTTAATGGAACTAAAAAATCAACAAAGCAGGTGAGTTATCAACTAAAGAGCTGTGTTTATAAACATTAGATGACAGATTGATTGGTAGCAGTTGGTAAGTGGCAGTTAAAGTCTGACTGGACAGACTCATGTTAAGGGTAGTGAAATGACACAAAAAACTCAGCGCTATTTAAGTACATATATAAGATATATAAGTATTACTTGCTTTAAGACTTTTGTTGGAGAAAGAAGTGGTTCTACATTCATAGCATACAATTTGGAAGCAAGATCAAGAATTCATCTGAGTTAAAAGTGGCCTGACAAGAAGTTTGCTTTACCATGGATTGGTTCCCCAGTTTGTTGCAGCTGGCAGCTTTTTTTGGGTAACAATTCTGGCTTTTTACATTTTAAAATAACTGTGAAGTATGTCATCATTTGTTGTCGGCAAGACTGTAATATTTTGCTCAGCTACAGTGCAGAAATTGAGCAGTTAGAAATTTTGAGATACTGTAAGGCAAGGGATAGAGGAGGAGGTTGTGAAGGAAGTTGGTTATGCTTTCCATGTGCTGCTTTCAAATCAGTATTGTTCCTTTTTAGTTTCCTTAAAGTATTAGGGTTTAGAGCACCAGTACTCAAATATTTGACTCATTTGAAATGGCCTGTATAAATGAGTATAGGACTGTGACTTCAGAAGAAGGTTTGCAAACAACAGAGGTTAAGAATTATTATTACAGAAAATTATTTTGTTACACTGGAGAAATGTGAAAAAAGTCTTTTCGAATTCAGGGAGGAAATACAATTTTCGAAGTGTAAATGAAGTGTTAATAAATTATGGTCTTTAGTTAAAAGTAATGCTAAGTAATGTGAAGTCACTTAGACAATGCAACAGCTTGTGCAAATATACCAAAAAGAAATGGACACAAAGGAATGTCGTTGGAAAATGTTTATACAATCTGTTAGATCATAGGCAAATAAACAGTAGCAAATCCATATATATAATACATAGAATAAATAATCTGCAAAGAATGTGTAATCTGATTCTGTGTGAGAGAGTCTGAAAAATGTTTAATCAGGTACTTTTGTCATATTTTCATGCATTTTTTAGCTGGTGCAGAGCTCTGTGCATCTTTTATTTACTGAATTTACCCAACATAGCAGTTGGCTGGGGCTTTGTTTTTGGTCTTACTCAGCTGTACAAAGTGATAACATTGGAAGCGTGGTAATTTTGATAGGTTTTATACAATCATATGTGCCCAGTAAGCATTTGATCTGTAGCAGATATATCCTTAATGTCTGGAGAGTTGTAGCAAGTTTCTTTCACTGTATAGTTGACAGAGTATATGTAACTAGGTTCCTGTCAATCATGTTTTTCAAGCCTTGAATGGGTGCTCTGACCAACAGTTTTAGAGAGTTTTAGTTCAGATGCTCCATGTGGTCCTGCAATATATCTTTAAACCCTGACTAACATATGTGCAGTTGTATGCCATCATTAGTAATTAAAAATACAGCAGCAGTTGTGCTGCATGGAATTTTAGATGGCTGGTCTTTTGACATGCAGTTACCATTCATTATTAACATTACCAGTTAGGTAACACCATGTCAACGTTCACTTTGCCATTGCAAAACAAATTGTGCTGCAATACAGGTTTATGGTGTGTTGTATTGCAATATATGTTCTTTAACATTATTTTTTTATTTCTCTCCCATGTACCTTCTGAATGTTCTTTGGGCTGGCTGTCATTTTCCAGGTGATAGCAGTCACTTTTGTGAAGTTGCACATGTCTGCTGTATTACAAGTGTGTATATCTAAGTTGAAGCTACAAGGTTTTTTTGCAGTGTGTATTGTACTCAGACAAGTAGGATGTAAGGCCTTAATTAGCCCTCTTGTTGTCACTTTACCACAACACAATAGTTAAGTCTTGTGAGTCTAATAGACTTAATAGTTCAAGTCATTGTTACCAGATAAAACAACTACATTTGGAGGTTTTAATGTTACAGCAGCAGATCCCATGAGAAATCTTTGTTTTCAGGATTATTTTTGTTCCTATTTTGAGTCAGTGGACAGTTACAAATATTCCATCTCTGGTGACAATAGATATCTATAACTTTATTCTTCTTTTCTGAGTTCTGCCTGGTTCCTGCCTTGCTGCTTTTCTAGGATTTCTGAATGTTTATCTGTTATTATTTTTTTAATGTACCTTGTCTTTTCTTGCTTACTGTGTAGGTGACTTAGTAACAACCTAACAGAATGTGAGGCAATTACTTACCTGTGTGTGCATATGTTTGTCTGGTGCTATTTCATAGCTGATCTGCTGCTGTTTGTTTGAAAGATTTATGAGTCACTCTAGTTATATATAGGTGTATAATTTCACAGTATGTATTTCAGCTCATCTTAGATTTATTAACTTAGACTTTATGCACTTACACTTTTTTTGGCACAATATGGCACTCGTCCTTCTGCTTAGAAAGTGCAATCATAAATATATAGTGTAAGGTCACAAAGCACTTGCCAGCTCAGTTGTAAAGCTAGCAGAAGTCAGAAGGTAAGTCCCCCAACAACAAGGCTACTACTTCCTCCAGCGCTAAACACATTTCACATTAACAGAGACTCAAAGCAAGACAGTCAAGAGGGACCTAATGGCCTTGAGTCAGCTGGTTAAGGCTCTGAAGCACAAATTGTGTTCTCTTCTGCCAGGTACAGGGAATTATGAGCTTAAACAAACCATGCAGGATTGCAGCAAGCACCAATAGAACTTAGACCCATCACAAAATATTCAAACCATAACTGATTTAAGTACTTTCTGATTCTTTTCACTTGTCATCAAACAGAAGTTTTTTCAGAGGTGCAGTGTTTATTTGAAATTTTGTTATTGGTCATGTACTACTCAGTGTATGTCTTCCATCCCCTGTCATTGCTCTTCTCTGCCTTGTGTTAATGTTTGATCCATCACACCTAAAAACTGGAGCAGGGAGCCAATATGGGTAGTGGCAGGAAAAGTGTACTTAGTTGAGTTAGTTACAAGTATTCACCTGCTAAAGGCTTAATGAAAATAGCAAAAAACCAATTTTTTTGTATTGGGCTGAATTTCAAATTTTGGATAGCCTATTTCTAAAAGTTTATAGGGTTTTATTTAATTAATAATGAAGTTGCTCTTGTGAGATTTTAATTAAAGTAATGGTTATAAAATGTGCAGTAAAAGAGCATTGAGTTCCTCTTGGGACTGCAAACTGTATTTTCGTATTATTTTCTACTGCTTTCTAACCTTTATTATTATTCATAATGCTGTTGTAGCAGCATATAAAAGTCTGTTTCATGATGAAAGGTTTTAATTCCTTGTTTTCATCAGTTGATAGATTTCACATTAACAACTTCCCAGATGCTGATGTAATCCAATTTTTTTATTTTACATCGACCTCTGTAATTTCAAAGTTTCATACAGATTTCTTAATTTTCTCCTGCTTCAGTTGCAGAAGTTGGAGAGGATTTCTCTGTTTTTAATGTTTTTGGTTTTTACACATCTTTAAGCATTACAAAATTCTTAGTGTTTTATCATGTGAATGGTCTGACCAGATTAATAGATTACTGTGGCTCCTTTGTCAGATTGTACTGGTTTGGAGCAGAACACTAAGACAGGACTTGGTTTAATAAAGCAACACTTGATATATACTCAGAATATTTTAACTGTTCATAGTAGATATAAATGCTTTCATCTGCTTAAAATCAAGCTGATTTCTGACTGTGGATCTGCTGCTTTGTCACTGTGTAGGTAGGGGTTATAGTTTACACATTGCTGTTTATACAATAAAGGAACATTAGTACTTTAATTCAAAATATCTATTTCAGGGTTTATTTACAGTAACCTCTCCCATGACTGGAACTAAATAAGGTCAGTTTCTTTGTTTGGTTATCGTATTGGTGGGATTATACTGTTGATTCAAAAACCACATTTGTATATAATTGTGTGTAGGCTTAGGTTTCGTCTGTGTTATATACTGAGAGAATTCTGTTGCTTATTTTCAGGAAGTGGCTGTTTTTGTCTTTGATAAGAAGCTAATAGACAAGTACCAAAAATTTGAAAAAGATCAGATTATTGATTCCTTAAAACGAGGTGTTCAACAGCTAACTAGGCTTCGACACCCTAGACTACTTACTGTACAACATCCATTAGAAGAGTCCAGGTAAGCTGTAATAAAGTAAAGAACAGTTACTTTTAATCATTGTTTTGGTAGTGGATGTAAGCTGTGTGGAACATTCAATACATGCAGCTGATGAGATTCATGTTTAGTGTATTTATTTATATGACAAGGTATTCCCCCCTCCACCATAGCATGCAGTTTGGGTGTGAATCAAATTAATAATCTTTTGCTTGATTTTAGTCCAGTTGCAACTGTAAGGCTACACATGACCATTACATCATGAAAATCTGGTGCTTTAATTAATTTTGCTTTCAAAGAACTCTCTTAAAATAGTTTTCTCTCAAAAACTTTTTCATACATTTTGTTCCATGTATGAGATGTATTTAATACATGTGAGACTGGGGATTTTTGATAAATTGTTTGTATTGTAGCTAAATATGTGTTGAAAAGGCCCTCAAGTGCCAATCAAGGAAGACAAAATTCAGCACGTTCATCTAGCGCTTATTTGATTTATAAAAAGTTGGTCACTAGGAAGAATAACTGGTTAGTCTTACAGATATTTTGTTCAGCTGTAGGGATAACAGCACACTAAAATCTAACAAAGGAAATCAAGGTTTTATATTAAAATAGGAAGCTGATCCTGATACTACTAAAGAAGATGATGGAGGTTCTAGGGTTTTTTCCCCCAAAGAGGAAAGGGGTTGGACTAGATGATTTCCAGAGGTGCCGTTCTGTGATCCTAAATTGTAGCCTGATAAAGATTCATTATATAATGTCCTTCCTTTCTGTGTTGACTTTTTCCAAATGGTTTTTAGGAGCTGAGAATACTGTAGGAATGCTTCTTCATCTTTGCAATGCCTGCTTTGAGACAGGTTTATTGGCTTAAATTGCACTTGCATATTCATATCTATCTTTCTTCCAGTGCTAAACACATTTCTCATTAACAGGGGTTCAAAGCTGTCATTGCACCTATGATCTAGTATGTCCCTTACAATGGCCTAAAGAGAATCAATTAGGTTGAAGACAGCTCTCAGTACTCTACAGACCATTACATGCTAAATGGCCTAGGGTCATCTGAAATTATAGAGTATGCAAGTGAATCCCAGAGTATACCTCAGCCTTCTTCCAAAAATTGTCACAGCTTTCCAGTTGACTCAGCAACTTTTCCCCTGAACTTTGCCCTTCAGAAGAAAACACCAAGATTCATACCTTTAAGAAAGCTTTGGTGGTGTTCTGGTCAAGTATTTAAGCCTTTTGAGTAAAGGTAGCAGTGTAGTTACATCTGAGTTGTTTGTGAGTCTTTAGTAATGCCTTACATTTAGCTTCTGCTGTTTTTGTTTCCATACTCAGCACACTCAGCTGCTGGTAGAAACACCAGAAGCACAAAACCTGTAGAGTTGCTTGCTGTGCCAGAAACAGATGTAACAATTTCTGGAGAAGATTAATAAAATAAAGGTTTATGTAGAATATATGTGTGTGTAACCTTGTGCAAGCATGCTGTAAGATTGTTTTAGGATTTCAGGTCTTTCCAGAGTGCCTATTCTTGAAGAAATCTCTCGTGGGCCTCTAGCTAGACTGTACCTGACTTTTTTTTCTTCCTTTTTTCTTTTGTGTTTCCCTAAAGTAACGTACAGTTGTAATGAGCTGCTTGCAGCTCACCCATTATATTTCTCCTTTATGATGCAAGTAGATACTTGATGCACCTGGAGGGCTGAAGTAGATATGGAAAGAAAGGCCATACCTTTCTAACTCTAGTGCGTAGATAGTTTTTCCACTATTAATAGAATGTTTCTACTACAAATTATTGGTATCCAACATAGTTATATTTAATATAAATGTACGTAGTACATATAATGATGTAAAACCTCTTAACATGCATTTATGAGTAACTCCTTATTTATACTAAATATTTAATATGAGTGTGTTTATTTACAAATGGTCTTGAATTCCATTAACAGCACTGCAAAGCATTATTAATTTATATCTAGCTTGTTATTGAAGAAAAGGATAAAAAAACCAAATTGTGGATTAAGGCATAATATCATTCCTACCCTTTAAAATGAGTAGTGGTGTGAATTGGCCCTTATAATTTACTAGACATTGCATTTGTTACATTGTTTCTCTGTAGAAAGCATATGTGGTTTTAGCTGTCACTTTTTATTTTTTAAATGTTTTTATCTTATTATTCTGAATTTCATGTTGATATTATTCAGGAAACTGTTAAGGCAGCTGCCCTGTATGGCAGACATCACCTCCTGCAAAATTCTGCTATTTAATTAGATTTACTGCATCCCCCCAATACTGTGGCTTGGGCCCTTTTTTTAATTACCTCCTAAAGTAAAAAATAAACAGCCATATTTTTATTCCCTCAAACCAGGAGTAATCAGAGAGTTTGTTATGAAAACCACAGAATAACTGTTCCCTAGGCATTTTCATCTGTGCCCTAACCGTAACTAAATGGATAAGCTCTGTGGTAAAGCTGAAGTCAGACTGAAAAGAAAATGCTTTGTCTTTCTGTGTTCTCATTTTGACTTGTATTTATGATAGAAACAAATTTTATAACCCTAGCCATATTAATAGAAACATGAAAGGTATGTCATTATCATAATGGGAGGGAGGAAACCAAGCAAAAAATTGTGTCAGGTTGGCTGACACTTAGCATTCAAAGTATTTTACTGTTCAGTTGTTTTTCTTCTAGAGAGGCAGTAGATAAAACTAAAGTCTGGATGGATAGTAAGAGGTTTGTTTTCATGTTACAGTGGCCTTATTTTACTTTAAAGGTCAAGCTTGTTAATCATTGAAATACTTAAAAAATATGTGGTAGTTTCATGCTGAGATGTGTTTTCTGATGTTTTTATGGAGTGATCAAAAAGTTAGGCTCTGTCTTCTTGCCTAGAACTTTAGATTAAAAAATATATCTTTGTTATTGTTTTTTGGTTTCTGTTTTCTGTGTCCATGCTGATGCAGTATTTAGTGTTCTCATGAATTAATGATCCTTAAAGCAGGTATGTGTGCTACCATCCATGTAGTGCTTTCTGAAAAAAATCCCTTTAAAACAATTAAGGAGTGAATGGCAATGGCCATCCAGGGCCTCCACTGCTGTGCAGAGCAGTGTGAAGAATGGGGATGTAAAGGATGACTCTGTCTATGTTGTATGAAGCTTGGGAAATTGAGACATTTATTGGTTTCTGATATATAGGACCAATTCTGAAATTTGAAATTTTGACAGTGTTACAACCTCTTCTTCTGTTTTCAAAAACAATTGACACAAAAATGCATAAGCAAGACCATTAATTTTTCATGAAGAAAAAAATCAATAAAATAATTTAGAGAACAGTCACTTCCCATGAAGACTGCTGTTCATATAAAAAGTGTATTTGTGTTTTGCAGATCTTCTCTATCAGTTGTCAAAGAATATTCAGGTGCTCCTTTATATTATATTAATTTAGTTTCTAATCATTGTCTGACCTCATTAAGTACTGCTTCAGTCAGGGACATGTTGATTTTAGGCCTAGCTAGAAGTCTGATTTTACAAGTTTTAATAGTAATAAGAATTACTTGATCAATTTGTCCTGGATCAGGACAAGGAAAGCATTGTTTTTTAAAAAAAAATTTATGAAGCATTTTGTGAATCATTAGGGATTTATGTGAATGTTAGAGAATAAAATATCCTAATTCTAGTATTTTTTAAACTTCAGATATATTTATGTGTTTCTCTTCAGTATAATATTAAAAGAATTCAAAACCTGAAATATAACATGGCTTTTGGTAGCACCAGGTGCTTTGGCAATATATGTGGTGTTTGTATGGTTCTTTATTTGCAGTCAAGAGATATATTGCATTTATGCACAAGAAATTTTTTAATGCATTTCCTATACAGGGATTGCTTGGCATTTTGTACAGAACCAGTCTGTGCAAGTTTAGCTAATGTTCTTGGCAGCTGGGACAACCTACCTTCTCCTTTACCATCAGACATTAAAGAATACAAACTTTATGACGTGGAGACCAAATATGGTTTGCTTCAGGTATGGTACAGGTTGTCTTTATAATATTTTTCTGCTTTTAATTTTAATGATTTTTTTAATGAAGTCAGTACACTGCCAAAGTTTCGTCTGCCTATAGTTAATCAAATAATAGTGAGGTGAGAGGTAATAGTGCCCTGATCTCTCTAAGTGTAAAAGAGGATAAACACTAGAAGCTCTAAGGTGCTACTCTTTTTTTGATTGTTCTGACATGTAAAATAGAAACTTTAATTAATTTTTATTTTCCATGTAAATGTTTATGCTACATCTGTCACTTCCATATGTGAATCTTTCCTTTATGTTCTGTGGAGAACCATTAGCTCCCAGGTTTTGTTTGGTGAATATGTTGACTAGCTTCATAAAGCATTTTTGTTCTTCTGAGATAGTGTGACCTGAGAGGAGAGGGGAATGCACCACCACACTTATGCTGTGATAGTTAATTAACACTAGTAATCTCACCTGTTGATTACCCATCTGTGTTTAATTGCCTTCATGCATAATTTTTAAGGCATAGGCTAAAATATGAAAAATTGTTTCGTAGTTAACTTAGGAATTTAACTGTGACCATAAGAACAGAATTTTTGTAAATGTCTTATAGGATGTTTGGGGAAATATTTAACCTGAAATAATGATCTTTTATGAACAGGTTTCTGAAGGTTTGTCATTTTTGCATAGCAGTGTCAAAATGGTCCATGGAAATATTACTCCTGAAAATATAATCTTGAATAAGAGTGGAGCATGGAAAATTATGGGCTTTGATTTTTGTATCCAATCAACAAATCCATCTGAACAGGAGGTAATAATCTTTATATTTATCATCATTCAGTTTCAAATTCAGGTCTTTGCCTGAAACCAGTTTCATGATTTTGCATTCCAGTATATAGCCATTTATTTAATATTCACCTCTGTATTTTGTTGGCCAGAAGTCAGAACATATGGCACAGGTCTGGATTGAAGTGCTGCATTTGATCATCTCAGAAAAAGAGCCTGAGTGAGCTCAGTGGGGTTACAGTAGACTAGTGATGGTTTCAAACAGAGGCTGGAGCCTGTGCCACTTCTGCTCCCCTTCATGTTGGATGACTTGCAAGCCTAACTTAGTGTGTTGCACTTACTCGGTGCCTGGCTGCTACCTTTGAAAATGAATTCCATCATATCTCATGTTTCCCCATTACAGCAGTGCTTTGATTTTACATTTACACTTCCCAGCTCTAATATTCAGATAAAACTGCATCAGTGAATCACTCTAAGCTATAGACAGAGATACTTAACAGTTTTGCCTTACTGTGTTGATGTTTGATTCATAATTGAATTTGAGTGGCTTAATTATTTTTTGCTGCTTGAGTTTCTTTTTGAAAATTGTCTTTAAAATCCTTGATAAATGTACTTTTTTTCGCTTCTCATACTTCTCTTGTAGCCAAAGTTCCCTTGTAAGGAATGGGATCCAAACTTGCCATCCTTGTGTCTTCCAAATCCTGAGTATCTGGCACCGGAATATATTCTCTCTGTGAGCTGTGAGACAGCCAGTGATATGTACTCTCTGGGAGCTGTTATGTATGCAGTGTTTAATAAAGGGAAACCAATTTTTGAGGTCAACAAGCAAGATATTTATAAAAGCTTTAGTAGACAGCTGGACCAGGTATTTGTTCTTTTTATGGTTATTGCTTGTTGATTTTCGTATTTGAAAAGTTACTTCTGTAAAATAGATTGAAATATTGAGAACAGTATCAGTGCTCCAACATAAACCATCTGACAATGGTATCTTACCCTGCATACTGTTGTTATAACAAGGAAAAATATCATAGCAAAATACAAGAAGTAAAAATATGTTTAGAGGAGGTTATGTGTACCAACTTTATAAACTAAAATTGCATTCTTCACCTGATTTCTCTTTAAACCTGTTGAATGCTGGTCTTGTGAAATAATTACCTGTTGAGGTGAAGAGTATGAAACACCTGGCAGTGAATTACCTATGTAGGACCATTGAAGAGGGCTGGGTTTAGAGTGATTTGATCACTTGACATGGCAGTTGGTGTCCACTTAGCTATCACCATTTCACATTCTTTGTGGACTGTGAGTATTAACAGATAGCAGTGTCACAGTTAATTGGATCAGCTGACATAATGTCTGTTCATATGCAAGTTTCCTTTGTTGTGAGTTCTTTGGGTGCCCAGTGCCACACAGTATCTACTGTATTTTAATGTGTGTAGACAACATCTCAGATAATGACATTTACCCGTTTAAAATATCATATTTGTGTTCTCTGATAACCTGAACTACAGTGAGAAGTTTTAAAAAGAGATCGGACCTAAAACAGGTAGGCTCTTGGGAAACAGAGGAGACTGTGAGCAAGAAGAGAGGGATATCAAATGCATGGATAGAGAAACCATCAAGAGAACAAATGTACATTGGAAATAGTTACATGCAGAGTCTTCTGACTTCATGGTGTTCATGCTTGAATTACTTCCACAGCTGAGCCGTTTAAGCTCCAGTACTCTTGAGAACATACCTGAGGAGGTGCGTGAGCACGTAAAGCTCCTCCTAAACGTAGCTCCAGCAGTCAGACCAGATGCTGATCAAATGACTAAGGTCAGTCCATGGAAAATACAGCAGCCATAGGAAAGAGAGAAATTACAGTTTGATTTCTAGAGCTATTTTGAAGTGTTTTCTGTTAATATTTTCATTTGAAATGTTAAATATTTTTTAACCATTTAGATGTAATGTTAGTTGATGTCAAAAGTTATCCTTATGCAGACATTTATTTATATGGAAAAAGTGGGTGCTGAGACAGAATTTAGAAGAATTATTCAAAAATTATTCAATGCAACACTGTTTTATTCCTTTCCATTCAATTGGAAGTTTTTCAGTGCTATGATTTTATACAATTCAGTCTTTAAAATTATACTGGAAGGATTTGAAAGTGAGGAAATGATAAAGGGTAATAAATGGAAGGATTAATTTTTGGCTTATGATTTTTGGTGTATTCTTAAGTATGCAGAAAAATAAAGTATATTCAGAAATTGTTTACCCTAACAAAGCAAAATTTAATTGCAAGTAGGATATAGTGTAAGTTTTAATTAGGCAAAACTGTTGCACCATTTTTCTATCTGAAAGTAGCATTGTTCTTCCCTTGTCTTACGCTCCATTTTCTCCAATCTGATATGATAGCCTTTCAGATTCCTGCTTATAGTTTTGTTTTGCTAAAGGATTTTGTTATTTTGCTGTGGTGTAAAAAGATGGTGTGCAGAGATAGGAATCAGTGTTTCAACTGAAGGAAGCAGTGGGTGAAGAAGGGAGAAGGAGCAGGTGATGGTTTTGTACACCTATATGCTGAAAGATGGGAGCAAGGGAATTGGCAGATATTTCTTAGGTATCAGCTCAGTTTTCTGAAGGACTGCAACAAGCAAATCTGTGAGGGGTTTTATTAAGCAGTATGGTTTTATAAAGATGTTGAGTCTCTTTTACCACATCTGCACACTGAATTATAGGGTAGAGATACCAGAGCTTCCAGGGTTTCTGGAGTTTCCAGGGGTGGGAGCCACATGTGGATGACCTAGTAGGTCATCCTGTGTTGTAATGTAATGTAATGTGATGTAATGTAATATAATATAATATAATATAGCATAATTCTTCCTAGAAGAATATTTATTCAAAGTTTTTATTTTACATTACATTTTTTGTAAGCCACTTACTGTATATGAAATAATGTTTTAACTTAGATATACATAACATGCATGAGCTTTTGAAAAATGCTAGGAAAATTCTGTCTTAATAATTAACCTGTATCTGAGTATTTTACTACTTCTTATGCAAAAGTTTAATTTTCTAGTTGTTAGTTGCGGACATGTCATTGTAAAAGCTTGCTGTCATGCATTGAAAGGGTAGATAGATGACTGTATTTTGGAATTATTGTAGCAGTGTCAGTGTTATCCCCCTCCAGATCAAAACCTTTTAATCTTACTTTTAGATACCATTCTTCGATGATGTAGGAGCAATGACGCTTCAGTATTTTGATTCATTATTTCAAAGGGATAACCTGCAGAAATCACAGTTCTTTAAAGGACTACCAAAAGTTCTGCCAAAGCTACCTAAGGTATGTCTGAATGATGTCTTGTAATAGCAAGTTTGAAAATATATGAACATCTGTGAGCATTTTGATACTGGAATGCTGGACATTCTGTAGCATTGTACCATAATAGACTGCCATGAGACTGTCAGAATAGATTAGAAGGAAATAAAGGGAGATTAGAATCTGCTTATTCTGGAAGTATTCCTCAGCAATCAATAATACTTCAAATGGAAAACGGCAAATAAGCCAAATAAGGAGCCATCATTTGCATGTGCTGTTGTAGTTCATCCCAGTTTGAAAGGGAGTTGTCTTCTCTCCACTTAAAGGCTTTCCCTGTGTTTCTAGATGCCATCATAGCTCTTTGAAGCCAATTTGCCACCTTTTCTTCCTATAAGATTGCTTCAAGTTTTTTTATAGCAAGGCAGTACTTTAATGTTGAAGCTTCCTTCCCTCAGTAGACTAAGTGCTTTCTTGTGCTGGCAGTGCTCAGAAATCTCAAAGGCAAATGCCTGTCATTACATATTTCTCCTGTGCAGTGTTAAGCAAGATGTCTAGACAGGCTCCCTTGCCTTTTCTGGTATACCTTAATTTATATAAGTGGTAATGCACATGTGAGAGAAAAGTAGTTTAATACATAATAGAATAACTGAGCTTCTCAACCAGTGCATTAAATTTCTGTATTTTTAATTCTGTTTTGCACTACACAGTGCAACATTTACTCTTCATAGTCAATAATCTATTCTTTTTAATTTAGTAATTTTTTCATTTGATCAGAAATGGTTGGTGCTTTGAATTTGGAAATAAGTGGCATGTATTTCACCTAACTTTAGACAGCCACTGATTGATCAAATAATCCTTAGAGAATTCTTTTTAATTTTTTTCTGTCTTGAAAGTATATTTTATGAGGGAAATGACTATGCCCTTGAACCATATATTTCTGTTTATTGACTTCGAAAGCGTTTAAGGATGTCTAATGCTGCATCCACAGTTTTAATATCTGTTTCATCAGCAGACTCCTAGTTAGGGAATATGTCTGGAGTTTTGCAGGGAGGTATAGTAGGATTATGTGTTTGTTCAGTGAATGATGGCATTCAGAAACAAAAAATTACTAATTTGGAGGGTTTATAGGGTATTATTAAGGGGCTTGTTAGGGTATTTTTAAAGAAAGCATATGGAGCATGGTTTTCATAATGCATGTGTGGCTCAAAAGTCCTATTTTCTGTACAGTTAATTGCTTTTTGTTGATCTTCACAGTTGTTAATTTTGAATGCAAACAGAAAATTAAACAGAGTAGCACAGTGTAAATTAACTACAGTGTACTGTGCCAATAAGAGATCAGAACTGAAAATTATCTGTCTACTTTTTTGTAAATATCAGGCTAATACAAAAGCTGCTGAACTGGCACAATGGTAACTTACTGCAGCGCAGTACATGATTCATACTTGGGGTTTTTTTTTTCTTTTAGCGTGTTATAATTCAGCGAATTTTGCCTTGCTTGACTTCTGAATTTGTGAATCCGGATATGGTACCCTTTGTCTTGCCTAATGTTCTCTTAATTGCTGAGGAGTGCACCAAAGAAGAATATATCAAGCTCATTCTACCTGATCTTGGTCCTGTTTTTAAGCAGCAAGAACCAATCCAGGTATGTTAATATTATTCATATTACGATTTTTATATTTGTTTTTGTTTTCCCTGAACAAATGACTAATTGTTCTATTTCCCTTTTCCAGCTTCACACACATTGCCCAGTCTGCTCTGTAGTTGTCCAGGCAGTCAGTCTTGATTCATTCAAAATAGATTTTTCAGGAAATTCTCAAAGCCTCTACATCTGTTTGTTTAGATGGGTTCTGAGGGTATATTGCATTTATAGATGAGATTTGCAAAAAAGGTTTCATTTACCACTTGGTTTTGGTTGATGGTAGAAGATATATTTGTAAGCATTTTAACACATATCTGGGCAATCTGAGCAGGGTTGTACAGTACAATGTTTGCATATATTCTACCAGTAGATGAACCTGGGTTTTTTTGAGTTGAGTTTTTTCTTGTATCTAGTTTGCTGACATTGGGATCACAGGGTGGAAAAATTGTAGTTTTGACACTCTCTAAGAAGTGCTATTTTTTCATATTAAGAGTAGTATTTGTTTGAGGACTGTGCAAAGATTTGTGAAATAAATTTCATTTTTATTTGACAAATGTAATGTGTAAGTAAAATATGCTGTTTTCCCTGCTGTTTAAATGTATAAAAGTATTAAGACATAGGTGTTACTGTTAAGGAGAAAAATTTCCATCCTTTTGTCATCACCATGATGATTCCTGAGAAATCTGTTGCAAAGTAGGGCATTGTGCCTCCACAGATGAGAGACAGGTATGCATTCCTTCTAGCTCACTCCTGTGTGCCGTTATTTATCTGCAGAGCACTTAAAGGGCAAGGTAAACATAGCAGACCTTTGATTTCTGGGTTTCAGAAAACTGGGCCAGAGAAGTGTCATTACACTGTGGAGGCAGGGAAGGGGGCAGCTGTCTGAGAATACCTCAGGAAATTTGAACTATTTAATGCTGTTTGTACACTGAAGCTTTATGTTAGTTCTTTTGTCTTGAAAAAAGTCAATGTTTAACTAAGCAAAAGCCAGTGAACATCTCATTTGTGCTGTGTCATCCTAAAAGGTAAATCTGTGTTCTGTTGCCTTTAGCATTAGATTTGTGACACAATCCTTGCTGCAAGAAAGTTTGTAGCTAAGTTACATCTGGAGCATAATGAACACAAAAGCTGGTTTGTATCTTGAGAGATAAAGGAAGCAAAATACAAACTTGGAGTCAACTCATAATGATGGATCTTTGCTAAGTTTTTCTGTGACTATCTGGACACTATTAAATTCTTATGCTGATATTTTGAATGCAAAGTACTGCATGGCTTATTCAACTGTTATTCCTATGGTCTTTTTAGTATGGCAAAGTTTAAGTAACCTAGGTCATTTTTTCAAAGTTAATATATCGGGAATTCTGGAAAAAAGTACAGAGATTCAGAATGCCAGAGGATAGATTTCCAGGTGTGACTATCTTTGTACAAGGCAGAAATGTCTGGTTTCTGTGTGCTTCTAACTCTTGGAGAAGAGCATTCAGGGAAGATACCAGTGTTTCTTCCAAACACTCTTTAAAAATGTTACAGATTTGTATGGGGGACTTGTTGCTTGAATTTAGTAGGATATTCAAATTAGGAAATGAATGCATCATAGGAAAGCTGCTCTAATTCAATATGAAGAAATTCAAGTAGTGTTCACAATGTCTTTTTATAAGGGAATTCATAATATGAAAATGGAATATTTAGATAAACTTATTCTTGTGGTTAGTGTGGAGTAATGTGTGCTGTACATTAACAGCCTAGCTTACTCTGACAAAGCTTCCCAGACAAATCTTTAATTTGTATCTACAGTATTCCATAGACAGCATAGGATGTGCTGTAAATTCATTTTCTAATTCACTACACAGAAGTGTTCCCTGACAAGTACTGGGCCCTGCATTAATGAATGAAGCATTATTACTATTACATTATTAATTTTTAGTTAACTGTTAATATCTTATTAAATGGTATGCGTGAATCTCTGACTGGACCTTCTTAATTTTTACCTAAATAGATAAAACCTATTAAATAGGACCCTAGAAGCTTAAACATAGAAACTGTAATTCCATAAGATTACATGGTTAGGGTTGTTAGAGAAGAACAAGGGTTAAGAGAACATGTAAGTCTTAAAAACTCATGTTTAGGACAAAGATTATGTATTGAAGAAAACCATAAAATCTAGCTTTAAAACTGGTCTCATCCATTTCACCCTGATTGTCCCAAATATGGGGATATTGCATCAAAATCAGCATTCATGGAACAAATGAATGATTTTGTGTGTGTGTGTGTGTGTGTGCAATTTGGGAAATGATACGTTTCCAGTAAGAAAACACATATTAGCTGCACTATAAAAATATTTTTTTCTTCTCTGTAAAGAGAAGGGGGAATAAATAAAAGGGGAAAATTTGTAATGGGATCTTGTTACATTTCTGTTTCTACACTTCAATGCTTCTGTTTATTTGACATAGAAACACTGATTGCCATGTATTTTTAGACAAAAATGTAAGTGTTCCTATAAAATACTTGGCTTTTTGTTATAAATGTGATACTTTTAAACATAATTTATCCCTCTAGTTTAACCTGTTTTCTGAAAGGAGTTCTGCTGTCAGTGGATGCTCACTGTCCCCTCTAGTACCTGTCCAAGTTGTGATATGAATCTTATGAGTTACATAGTGCTTTGTATTTGAGTCTGAGCTGGCTGAGTGATTTAGAATAATGTTTAATCTTTAGATGGGTAATCTTAAGCAAGATGGATCCCACTCTGCATATATGCTATTCTAGTTTTTATGTTAATGTGATGTGAATTTTTTTTGAGATCTTTTTAATTTTAGGATACACAATTTCCATGTTAAATAGAAAAAAGGCATTTTTGTCCATCTAGTAGCCAAAATATTGTTTTTATTATGTCCCTGTTTTGATTTTAGACACATGGAATACAGCTTGTATATGTGGAATTGTGATCAAGTGCTTTGAGGACAGAATTTTAGTTACAGTTTTTTGGAAGTTTAGCTTTTGTAGCAGTGATGTGTGTATAAAGATTTTCTGTGGGTGTATATTAACAAAAGACCATAAAGAGAAACAAGAACTATTTACAAGTTCTTGTAAGTAGAAACAAAAACTCCTTACTGAGTCATTATGATTTATTATTTCAGAAGAATCAGTCTAGAACATGCATATTTTGTTTGATTTGTATTTGCTGTTTTTAAAATGCAATAACATGTCGAAGTGTTTTTTGTCTTCCATGCCTTCAGGCAAGCAACATGGTAAGTGATCATATTTCCTGAGTTATAAAAAAACTTCTGAAGTTTTTTTGATATGATACAACACATTTTAAATTGTAAATACATCCTTTGCAATTAAAACTCTTGGCTTCTGAATTGTCTTTCTTTGAATAGATATTGTTAATCTTCCTGCAAAAAATGGACTTGCTTCTAACCAAAACTCCACCAGATGAAATAAAGAACAGTGTTCTACCAATGGTTTATAGAGCCTTGGAAGCACCTTCAATTCAGATCCAGGTATAGTAATTGCAGCCTTTACTTAAAACTTTCTTTTTTCCTCTTTTAGCTGACATGCCAAATTTTGCCTACTCATGTGTTTGTTTACTTAAAAAAACCAAAATTGTATAATATGCCTGAATGTTAAAGGAGATTAATGCTTTGTTAAAGAACATTTGTTTCTGTTAAAATTTAGTTTCCTTATTTTCCAGGAAGGAAACCACTTGGCTGTTGTTCTAATGCTCTTATCTTAGATTCCTAGTAGCCACCATCGCAGAAAGTAGGATATGCATTTATATTTCACTGCCTGTGCAGCAGAAACCATGCAGGCATGCATGCTTTACCAGTCAGTGAGAGGTGGCTGATTCTGAGCTCCTGCTGCTGAGAACATCTGTGCTGACAGTTACCTCAGGAGACCTGATGTGCTGTAAAATCATATTAATATACATTCTTGTGACATTTTTATATATCCATGATTTTTTTTTCTCCTTAGGCTTTCTCTACCTTTCTAAAGTTCTTCTGGGGATTTTTTTAATCATTCAACTGCAGTTAACTTCCAGTTACCCAAAAACGTTCAGGAGTGGGAGATATAGAAATAAAATATTTCTCAGAGACATTTTTGGATAATCAGATGTGACTTTGCCTTTGCAGAGCCTTTGTAATATTAGGGACAAAGGTTTTTGTCTCTGAGTTTCTTTCTGCATCAGTACTTTGGTTCCTGAGGTGTTTACTTACAACATATACTTAGTATTGCTGTTTCTTTTTTTTGAGATTGGTCTGAAATTATGTGTTTATTTTTTTCTCTGTTGCTAAAGTATGGTTAATCTTGACATGATATTTTATCATTCAGGCTATCATTGTGCTGCAGTATTCTTGATAGCAGTCGTTGACATTTTCTTGATTTATGTAAGAGATTGATAGTTTGATGTAGTAAAAGCTGGGTTTTATATAAAGGAACCTCATGAAAATGCAAGATATTCTTGCTGTTTAAATATTACGAATTTATGAATGCTCTTTTTTCTAAAATCCATTTTTGAAGATTCTGTATACATGCCGTGATGCTTTATTATTATAGCTATTTTTAAGTGACTGTGATAGATTAAGGGCAGCTTAGTTGAACATATTGTATTAAATATTTCCTTAAGAGGAAAGCCTAAGAAGACGCTTCAAACTAACTGATATTGAGTTATATTAGTACTAATTTTATAATAAATATGCATGTTTCTTTTTAAACTTGTGTGCTTTGTTTTTTTTAGGAGCTTTGCCTGAACATAATTCCCACGTTTGCCAATTTAATAGATTACCCATCAATGAAAAATTCATTAATTCCAAGAATTAAAAATGCATGTTTGCAAACTTCTTCTCTTGCTGTGAGTATCAAAGTAACATTCTCTAGCGTTCAGAAAATGTTGTAACCTTTAATTACTTTGGGTTTGCCATGTTATGTCTTTAAAGAAAAGCCAGTCGTGTTCTGATTTCTTACTGAATTTTTTTAAAAAACTTCTTAAAAGTGCAAAAGCATCATTTCTTTGCTCTAACATTTTTTAAAGTAGTTAACAACTTACCATGTTAGTAATATTGTAAAAATTATTGAAGTGAGTTCCACAGTAATACACATTGACAATGTTTGTCATGCAGAAAAGCTGAGTTTTTGTGAGCATAAAAACAAGCATTTTTCTTTCATTGTACAAAAGTGTTTTTTAACTTGTCTTGAATTTTTCAGTACAAAGATTTTCTTATGAGTTTTGTAAATTTGTTTTGTTGGGTTGTTGTTTTTTTTTCTATAAATAAAGTGTTTGTTTAATTCTTATCATACTTCACAGGTCCGGGTAAACTCACTAGTGTGTTTGGGCAAGATTTTGGAGTACTTGGATAAATGGTTTGTGCTTGATGATATTTTACCTTTTCTACAACAAATTCCATCAAAGGAACCTGCGGTGCTCATGGGAATTTTAGGTAACTAACACTTCCAACTTTCTCTTTTGTGCTTTGATATTGTAAATCCAAGAGCTTTCTGTGTTACCATTGAATGTGCTTACGTAGTGTATCCGTAAAATGACTATTAAAAACTTTCTGGTTGTTGAGTATGTCCCTGTTCAGTTACTGTGTGTATGACATTTGGGCACTAGTACGTATATTTTCAGTCTTCAGGGCCTGGTGCAGTTCTGAGTACTCACTGCAGTTCTTGGGCTGTGATACTTACATGGACTGGGTGCTCCACAGAGTCAGAGGGGCTGTTTCCTTCAGAAGAATATATGAACTGTCATCTTTCAGATGCTGGAGCTTTTGAGATGTTACTGTTGCCTTCTTTTACCACTCTTGCATAGCAGATGCTATAAATGATGGTGTACAAATCTGCTGTTCCTTACGGCAGGTTTGGTTAGACTCATTTTGTTGGATATTTAGGCACACAGTTATGCCTGTGGGTAGAAATGGAACACAGTCTGGGTGAGGTCTCCCAAAATTACTAGCAAAACCTAATGGTTTGGTACTTCTGGGAGGGGAGACCTCACTCCCACTTGAGCTTTTCTACTACCACTTGGTGCTTGCCTTTCACAGGGTGTGTGATTTTAGCAAATTGAATGGGCTTAAGGAGCCCAGATGACCAGAGCCACGTCCAAGGAAGAGTTGTGACTCCTTGGCCAAGTCTGGAAGACAGTGACTGTTTCCCCTCCTGACACCAAAGTGGTGTAGACCAGTTGTAACAGCTGAGCTGCGCTGCCAGTAACCCTCATTAAATACTGTACTAATACGTGATGGCAGCAGCATTTTTATTTGCTCAAAAGCAACAAGAAGGCATCTTGTCTGTACTGATCTAAAGCTGCCTGTTTCCCTTAACCCTTGCAGCTTTGACTTTTATTTGCTATCTAAGAATAAGAGACTCTGTTTTTTGCTTCAGTTCTGTTAAAAGCTGCTGTGTCTTTTATGCTAGTATGTTCAGTGTTTGCTACCAGAGCTGGACCATTTAAGCAGAGGACTTTTCCTGTCAGAAACACTACAGAACATTTGAGCTTAACACTGGGTCTCTCATGCCTGTCAGGATTCTTCTTCCAGTGAATTTGAAACAGATAAAGATTATGCATGAGTTCTGATACTATGTGTAACAGTCCAAAACTTCTAGTTAACAGTTTTTATTAAAAAACCATCAGAGAGCAGGATGATAGTTAATCCTAGCTTGTAGTGAGCCAGGAGAGAGAGAACACATCCTTAGTTGATGCAGCTTGATTCCTCAAGTGGCAGTGTGTCAGTTTGTGGCAAATCACTTGCACATTCAAAGATGTATATTCTCAAATAATTGGCCAGAACAAGACAATCACTAATACCAGGTTTCATAGCTGCAGAGTGTGACTTTGGACATCTTGTTCTGAAGTGTAGCAAAGCCTCTTGCTGTTTGTTATGGATCAGTACTTAGCCTTTAAGATTCTCTTGGTCACGTTTATCCCTGCTTGCACACAAACACAGTGGTTGCTCAAATGATCAATTTACATATGAGTGTGCTACTTTGAGTTTGTTCACATTGTTTACTAAACTTAACAATTTCTCCTATTTTGATGTCCTGTGTTAGGTATTTACAAATGCACATTTACTCACAAGAAGTTGGGAATCACCAAAGAACAGCTTGCAGGCAAAGTATTGCCCCATCTGATTCCTCTTAGTATTGAAAACAATCTTAATCTCAATCAGGTAGGAACAGGACTGTTTTCCATGCTTTTCTTTAACAATTATCAGACAATAAATTTAAACTGTTGTCATAAAAAAATTAATACATTACTGCATGTCTGTGTCTATTGTGAAAATAAGCAATAGAAAAACTCTTCACAATTTTACTGTATTTCTGTGTTTGAAGCTTGTTATTTTTTAGTCTATTTAACTGATCTGGTGTAAAATTTCAAAATTAATACTGTCACCTCCCAAATACCCTGCAAAAGCAGTTAGCTACTAACATAATAAGTATTAAAATAAAATGCTATGAAATACTGGGAAAGGGAATAATAGGTTGTTTTGTTTGCTTGAAAATGAATCTGGTAATACTCGTGTGGAGGTTTTGTCTGCATTGGCCCATTTCAGATTTTTTTAGTGGTGTGTATTTTTCCCTGTTTCAGTGTGCACTCTGCTTGTAATTTGCTATCTAATGCACAAGAATGAAGGTGGAGTATAAATTATTTAAAAGTCTACACTTTATGTTACATTGTGTATTCTAGGTTTATGAGGTATTACCTGCTAAGTTACACCTCTCTGAATTCCATCACTGCAAAATCCAAACTTCTCATGTATTTCTTTTCCAGTTCAATTCTTTTATTTGTGTTATAAGAGATATGCTGAATAGATTGGAAGCAGAGCATAAAACAAAACTTGAGCAACTTCACGTCATGCAAGAGCAACAGAAGTAAGTGTTAATGTTTTGTGTTGGAGAAGTAGTCATTTTTTGGCAGATGTTAGAGAACTCTAGCCATAGCAATAAAAAAAATCAGGTAATTCTAAGTTCAGTAGTTGAGAGTTGTCTCAAATAAGCACAGTTGTTAGAAGATCCACTCCTATGCGCTAAGCTGCTTTCCTGCAGTTGCTGAGGAATAAACCATATCAGAGAAACGTAAACGTTGCAGCCTTTTAGAAGGCTGTGATATTTCGTAGTATTTGGAGCTATTTTATGGAACCTGATATGAAGTGAGATTTCTGAGACAAAATAATTTGGGATGTCTGAAGTTTGGGTCACCCTGCTCAAAGGGAGAAATTAAGACCATGGGAGATTATTACAAGATGTTTACTATTTCTCAAAGGAACATTTGCCAGTCTCCTGAAGGCATTAAATAAAAGTGGTTCCTCTCAGTGCAATTGTTTCATATTATTTAAATGCAGAAGAATGATCTGCATTGTTAGATTAATGTTGTGGACATGATTGCAAAGTTGTCTTGTGGTAATATACTTTGCACTATGTAGATCCTTGGACATAGCCAACCAAATGAGTGGGGCTGAAGAGGCAAGATCGAGTGGTACAGGCAATCAGGTAAGTAACAATATGTAACTTACACATAGAACATTGAAATTTAAAATCACTTAGTTGATATTTACATAGCCTTAAATTGCAGTATTTCAAATAATGAAGTTTTTTTTCTTTGAACTTAAACAGATTGACAAGGTATTTAATAATGGAACTGACCTTCTGACTAGTGGATCTGATAGTAAAGAGAATGAGATGTCATCAATACAGAGAAAGGTGTGTTTTGCTTTATTTTGTAATTCTTTTTTTTCCATCTGTCTAATCTAAGGCTGATAGGGTTGCAGAAAAAGAATGTGTGTAAATAGGTATAATATTTAAAGCTTTAGTAGGAAAACTAACTGCTTTATATAGTCACATGAGAAGGTCCATGAAAAACATTCAGATCATATCCTTCAGTTTTCATGTAAGCCTTTCCTTGAAAACGTTTGTACGAAGTAGGCAGCAATTAGGATTATAAATTTGTGGTCATTTTCTTTCTCCTTAATTATAGATTTAAATGAAACTGAAACTTCATCACTGGATATAGGTAGGAAAAGCAAAATAGGGATCCTTATGATAAAATGACAAAAAGAAATGAAGATAAAATGTAGAATTTTAAGTAGTAGTAGAGACTAAGTTTTACTGTACCTTTCAAAGTTAAGTGAAAACAGTCAATATGTGGTTAAATACAAGAAGTAAAGGAAAAACATAGCATAACATAAAAAAATATAAGCAGTAATACAGTAAACATAAACTTTAAGTATTGTAAAATTCTTTTTCTACTAATTATGGAAATGGCTGCCTAGAATCTATGTTTTCTAATTTTTATTTCTAGTTATCTGAATCCTTGCATTAATTTTAAAGTAAGGGGGAATGATTTAATTATTTCATCCTTCATTATTAACAAAAGTGGAGTTAAAATCCTCAAAAGACTCTTGAGCAGTTTTTAAATGAAATTCCCTTTTCAACTCTATGGTCAATTGCATTTCTAGATCAAGTTAGTAACCATATAAAAACAAAAACTGTGAAGAACACTTTTTATTATGCCCAATATTAAGGAAACAAAGCTAAAGTGGTTTTGCTGATATATCTCTTTTATTAGAGATCTGCCCAAATTTCTCATTAGGCTGCTCTTAATTTTATATTTATTTGCTTTAAGTACTTTCTAGCAATATAGTAAATGTTATAGTAGGTTTCGCTTATTGACTTTCTCTTTTGTGTAGATAATTGTATTGTTTACCACATATTATTGAAACAACAGTGCTAGTATGAAATAAAAATATGAGTGTTAGAATAACCATTTTGTGCAACTTACTATCAGTACTTTCCCTTTTAAAGGCGTCACTTACTCTGGAAGAGAAGCAAAAGTTAGCTAAAGAACAAGAACAGGCACAGAAACTGAAAAGCCAGCAACCTCTTAAGCCCCAAGCAACTACAGTGACACCTCCAGTGAAGCAGGTGAGAGAGAACAAACAACTGCACTGTTTCCATTGGAGCTCTGATGCTTTTTCAAGGGCTGTATGCATTTAGCATTTTTTTCCCTCCTGTCAGTCACTTTTGTTTTCTCTGGTGGTACAACAGCACTGCTGAGAAAAGCTAAATAAAATTTTCATGTGCCTGCCACTTGCATAATTAGCAATATTCCCACTGTTTAAATTGCTAGAGTTTCCAAGGGTGTCATTATTATAGGAAGATCATGGTACTAGATAAGTAAAAAGGACATACTAAGAAAGGTTTTTCTCTGAAGAGTTTCTTAAGGAAATATATATAAGATTTGGGGATAGGAATGGGGCATTTAAGCGAACAGTCACAGTAGTGCTTTGCGTGGAGTCTTAGATGTCAAATTAAAGCTGCATAACAATTAGTTCTAAGTAGCAAAGAACACAAATAATGTAATTTCTCTTGTGTATTATTATATTTCATGCCCAATTCCATGCAGTGAATTCTAATTTCTGAAAAATTGATACCGGATCTGCAGGGGTAACAATAAAATACTTTTGCCAGAGTGTCTGTACAGGAAAAACATTTAACTGCATTTTATGTATTTTGCAGACAAAAGACTTGACAGATACCTTGATAGATAATATGGCATCTTTGACCAGCCGTCCTATCAACCAAGTTCAAGTTGCATCTTCAAACAGCTTCTCTTCCGTTCCTTCTATGGGTGTTGGAATGGGATTTTCATCACCCATTGACAACACAAAGAGAAATATGACTAATGGACTAAACACAAATATGGGCTTTCAGACTGCTGGATTCACCATGGGAGCAGGTCTTGCCACTCAGAATTTCTTCAGTGGTCCAAGTGCAACAGGAGCAACCAAGATGAACATGGTACCACCTGCCAATATGCCAAATTACAGTCCTATGAATGCTGCATCTGCAATCACTCCACTGACACAACAAAACAGACCCCCAGATATGTCTGCTTTAGATAATCTTTTTGGTCCTCAAAAACCCAAAGTTAGCATGAAGCAGTTGGCTCAACAGAAATCAAGCCAGTGGGTCAATCAGTTTGTGCCACCGCCAGGGTCCCCGAATGCGAGCAGTGCAGCCTTGGGACCTCAGATGAACATGCTAGCACAGCCAGGCTTTGGCATACAGGGTAATCCTTTCTTTTCTCCTCAGAACTTTGCACAACCAGCAAACACAATGACAAACAGCAGCTCAGCTAGCAATGACTTAAAGGATCTTTTTGGGTAAAATGTTTTGTTTTCTTCCTTCAAAGATTGGTGAAATTTGGATCATGGGTAAGCTGATTAACATCTTGTTTTTATTAATGAAAGCATGACTTGGGGAAAATTTCAACCCAGCAAAGTAAAGACTTCTGGGCAGGAAAAAAGGCTGATGTTTCATTCACCTGGTACTGCAGTGGAATTGTGCGACTGCAAAGTCATCTTACATGCTAAAGATTTCCTGTCTCTTTACCAACATGAGAGTGCTGAAAGTAGGATGCATATATTCATCTGAAAAAGAAGTATATTGAAATTATTCAGAGCTGAACTCTAAGTCCGGTGAAATTCCCTACAAAATTTTTTTAAGTTCAGCAAAAATGCTTATGGGGTAATGCTGCTATAGGATGCAAACCTGGTGAATTACTCGTGTTGCCTGAATTTGTCACAAGCTGTCATTTTGTCCTATGACAGTTTGCAAAAAGAAAATTCTTATGCTGGCCTAAAAATTTTGATAGCCAAATTATACATAGAACACTCTAACCCATAACTATGGGCGAGACTAAGAAGGGAGCATATTTTGACTTTCTTCTCTCGTGTAAGCTAATGTAATGAATGTGGTAGTAAACTATAACAAAATTCATCAGGCATAAGAAGGTGTTCCAAAATTTGGTTCAAGTTTGGGACAGAGGAAGAACACTGCTTCAAAGGTCATGCTGGTTTACAATCTCTTTTATAATGCCAGATCCTTGTTACAAGCCCCATAGCAAAAGCAACATACCACTTAAGCAGGATTTTAAAATACATGTGGTGATTTCATCACATTTACTATATATTCCATTGTTTTGGCTAGTATGATGCTGCTTCTAACTGATGTGAAAAAACCCTGTAGTTATGAAACCTCACAAAATGAATGTAAATGTAAAATTCACGTTGACTGCCCCAGCTGTGTAACTAAACACGTTACACAGTTACACAGAAATATCTTGAATTAATTAATAATTTTTGGCTCAATTGAGATGATGAAAAAGGATCGCCTTATACAATTTGCACAGGGTTTTGTGAAAAAGCAGACTGCCATAAATTGCCTTGACTAAGAGTAAACTATTTCATTTTACTTTTGGTTTAAATCAAGTCCTTATGAAGGATAGATTGACATGAAGTGATTTCTCAAATATGGATTTGTAAGTTCTAGAGTGTATGATAAATACACAGGTATTTCAGATCCTTTTTATTGTATTACGCTAAATTCAATAAAGGTCTCCAGAAATCCAAGTAGTAGTTTCTTCTGCTTCCAGAAGGTGTATGTTCAGCTTGCCCATGGTGGAATCTCTGCTCTGTCAGATACTACTGTTGAGTTTTAACTTTTTTTTCCCTAAGAATTTCAAGAGCTTTCTTACCTAGAATTTTGAAGACTATAAATGGTTATTTTGAGAAGGAAAGAACTAGTTACTTTTTTTATGGAAAGCCTACTTGCTTTATTTTTCAAAGCCTTTCACTGAAGAAACTCTCCTTTCATTTGCTGCTTAAGATACCAAAGGGCCTTATGCTGTAAATATGACTTGTATTTTGTTATACTTCCACAGTTCTAAGCCGTGATAGCATTAAGCATATTTCTTAAAGAACTCTTTATGTATAATAGCTGCTGCGTTAGTCCTATCATTTTAAAATACCTGGGACCAATAAATTTGTGGTCTGGAAAACAATACCTAATACATTGTGATGCTTATGTGCTGTTAATATTCATGGTAAGCATTGTAGATTATGTTAAAATATCCATGTATGCTGAAGTACAATACTAGAACTGTTGAACTATTTAAGTTCATTTACGGTTGCTGGCATTCAATACTCTCAATCACACTCATGTCTTCTTTTATGTCAACCCTTTGAAGCTGTGTTTTGTTAGGGTAACCTAAGGCAAGCCTTTGAAGAATTACTTGAATCTGTATTCCTCTAAATTATTAGGAAAATAAGTTTATATTAAAAACATCTCATAGGACTCTACAATGTATTAAATTAATACATCTATGGCAAAGGCAGTCTTAAAAGTCAGTGTCCTGATGTCTGTGGACTGAGAGCTTTTCAGAACTGGATTTAGTTTAACCTATTGCAGGGAAAGTAGAAAAAAAATGATCTGATTTCATTTACTAGATCTCCTAAACTGTGTGGTTTGGGGTATGTGCTTTTGGCATGGGCTATACCAGAACATACGCTGTTTTGTAAGAACAAAGGAAAAGTAAATCCTACCGGTTCAAATTAAAATAAGCTCTTTTTTGAAGTGGTAATGCAATGGAATAAGGTCTTTATTGACTCAAGCAATAAGACTTTTTTCCATTTATATTTGAGAGCATAATGTTGATTTCTCTTGTTTGCTGCAATTTTCAGAATGCCCAGAGTGGAAGAACAACAAAGAAAACTGGAAAGGGTGCTTACAAAAGCTCTAACAAAATCTTCCAGTTGTTTAATTTTTTTTTAAAAACTCAATAAAACAAAAGTAGTGAGTGCATCCCTTTTCCACATAGATGCTTCTTGCTTAGTGTGTCATGAAACTCAGTGTGTTTGAAGTTCTCAAATGATTTCTTCACTTAAAGGAAAGAGGACTTGCAAGAGGTAAGTAACCATGGCCACATGCCACTTGGCTCCTGCTACAATAGTTTTTCTTTAGGAATCCTTGGCCAACTGATCTCTCCACTTAAAAGTCATTGTTCTTGAGGCCCTGCAAGAGGCTGGAATACTTGTTTTGTGGTCAGAGTGAATTGTTTGAGAGCAGCAGTTGTGCTTCACATCCAAGTTGGTTTTTGGGAAAGACAATGGGGAAGAGACAATGTTACAAAATGTGGGTATTCCAGGAGCCTCCTGTGGCTGAACTTGGATGGAAAGCAGTGCTACATCTAGCTTGGCCTCAAGCAGAGGGTCTGCCTAGTCCTCATGTAAAGTGGAGAACACAGGTTTGAAATTGGTACTTGATTAAAAAACTACAAATGCTGTTGATGAAATAATAACCTGGTAATAAGCTATTCTTTACAATGCCTTGAGGAAGACAGTAAATTACACTAAATTTCTGCCCTTCATATTCAACCTAAGTTAAAGGAAAAATGTGAACGCCTGTCAGGTTGTATCATGACAACAGCCGCTGTGCACCCACTTGGGTCACCCACTGTCAGCATGTCTTCATTGTACTGTGGAAATGAGGACAGGGTCTGGGCTGAAATGCCCAGCCCATCTAGTTTACATTGATTTGTAAAAGGAAGGGCATAAGTTCCTGTTCTTTAAGTGATTCATCTATATTTTGTTTTCTACAAAAGGAGAAGCTAAGTGAAAATAGCTGCACATCTTACATCAGTTGTGCTTTTTGTGCTCTGGTGTATGCTAAATGAACATGATTGCACCAAGACAGCAGTGTTTTCCATATTAGAGCTCTTGGTTCCATTTGGGTTTAAGTATTAATGGATCTGAAGCATCCTCTCAAAACTCAGTCACAGAAAACAAACTAATCCTGCTAGAGGGAAGGATTGTATTAAAGAGGCTTGAAAAACTTTCTCTACTTGGACTGATGGAGAACCTTAAAACTACTGAGTTTCAGATTAGCTTGGAAGCCCCTAGTTCTGACTCTTGAGAGAAACCAGGAATGAAATGGCACAGGTGTCACTGCAGGAGGGAACCGAACTGTTCCGTTTCATCACACAAGTAGTGTGAATAAGGCACAGAATGGCCCTTGAAACTTGCTTATGCAGGAGGGCAGCAGTACCAGTGGAGTCTTTTGAAAGGTAAAGGAGTTATCAGTTATTTGGGAGATGGGGAGAGAAGTTTTACTGGGAGCGTGGGAGGATGCTAGTTTGTTTTAATGAAGATACTTTGTTCTCCTCACTGTGAATAAGAAATGTTGTGGGGAAGTTGTGGCCTTACACGGATGTTAAGTACCCCAAGTAAAAGGCTGAATTTTTGGATGTGTAGGTGCACAACATTTCAAGCCTTATTCTTTAAAACTTTCCTTTTCTGTTTCATCTTTTAGCAACAACTGGTTCACATTTATGTGGAACCTTAACAGATACCCTGATTGCCTTTTAAAGTAAGAAAAATGTATGTTGACTTTTGTATTATAATCTCTGTTGTAATGTTATCTGTGTCTGTAGATAGATAGGTGTGATTATATTCTAGATTATAGGATTTTTGGATTTTTCAGTTCAACTGCACCAAAAAAACAGAGATTAAATGAGAAGTTAGATTTGAATCAAATTCCATAAAGCTTCCATAGAGGCTAAGAATTCTATGATATTTGTGTTATCTATTATTAATAAGACATGCTTAGTCTGCCTACATCTGTGTGACTTGAGCAGAAAAGGAAAGTTTTTAAAACATAAGTTTATGAACACTGGATCTTGCATTACTGGATCTTGCATTACAATGAAGTTTTTGGACTTTGGAGTGACCCTTGCTTATTGATTAGGGTTTTTTTATTGGGGTTGGGTGGGATATTGGTGCTTAGTGCCATTTCCAATGAAAGAAGGGAGGGGAAGTACAGAAAAAAATACCTGGCTGTATATGTAATCCTTTTTCTTTATTAAGAGATATGCTGCATTTTATATACTCATTGTGAACTTTTCCTTTGGAAAGCTGTGAGGAAATGTATCTGGAGAATTTCAGATGAGTGAGCTGATTTTCAAATGAGGTTCTGCCTTGTACATTACCTTCAATTAGGTTTTGACTGCTTTGCAAGAAAATGACACAAGGCAGTAAAACCTTGGATTCATACACCAAATCCTCTTGCCTTTCAGGCCTCGCTGTTGTATCAACATAACAAATAAGCCCTGAAATTGTATTGTCTTCAAGTTCTCTGGAACAGGTCTAACTGCTGTACAGATTTGAGATGAAGCTGTAAATCAAAATGTGTTATAGTGAACTCAGGCCTTGTGCAAAATATTTAATAATTGTTTATTTGTCTAATTGTACAGTCTCTGTACTAGTGGCAGCTTTATGTTCTGATTGTAAAACATTAAAATTCTCATGGGATTTATAGTGATATTGTTGTTTTGTCAGCCGTGATTCATAAATAGAACTGTCATAGCATGGCATTAGTGTATATCTGATTTATTGGACAGCTCTTCAAAACCAAAATTATTCTTGTATCAACTTTTAGATCAGTTACTTTAAAGCTATGTAAAAGGTACAGTGACAGTTTTGAGAAATACACATCACTTTGTACTCTGAATTAGGTTGCCTATGGAAATAAAGGAATTTTCATATTTTCACGTTGGAAGATATTTTTATTGATAATTTTCATTAAACTAACTAACAGTAACTTCTACAGAAGACTTTTCCCCTGTACATTTTGTTTGAAATACTTTTTATCCCATGTACTTCTGCGTTCATTTCTTAGAGATTGCTGTCCAAATATTTGTCAAATGTCATCACATATTGCCTTCATGCAGTGGATTAAATTTCTGGGGGGAAATTGCCACACTAGATGCCTCTAAAATCAGCATTTACCTTTTCTGATGACACATAGTGATCTCAATTTGCATTTTCACAGCTGATTGACCCAGAAACCAGCCCTTTCTCTAAACCTGGGTTTCAAGATTCACTACTTTGGCAGGTTAGAGTTTGCCGGCACTCTGAAGAAATGTAGTTCTCAGCCTTTTGTATGGTATAAATTCTTCAAGTACAAGACATCTGATGTCTGCTCTGTTTAGAAGCAGAGATGGTGTGGGAGAGATGGTGCAGGAGAAGAGAGTAAAAGAACAATAAGATAGATGAGGTGAAAATGGAAAGGTAGCATCAGCTGGCTTCAGTTCTCCCTGATTTCACTTGCTAAGGATGACAGCCGCCCCTTTCCTTCCACAGCCGTATCCATCAAGTGAGCACAGTCCTGTCATATGCCAGCCCCCTGCTGAGAAAATGCCTTCCTTAATTTGCTCAGCTAATTACAGTCCTGATCTGACTGGCATGTCCTTCACCCTGGTAATGTTCTCTTTCTCTCTATTTCTGGATATTGGTAGGATCCATAACTCCTACCTGTTTCTTAAGCTAAAAGGTTTCAAGTGCTGAAATCCAGATGTTGTGGGTTGGTTTGTTGTGGAGTAAAGTTGACATTTTTATAAACTCTTTTTATGAATCCAGATAGCCTAAATCTTCAAACAGGGAAGCTGGAGATACTTGCAGTTGGTTTTTCTTTGCCTGGAATCCTTTGATATTTGCAGCTAATTGTCTGTATTTCATCACTTAAATATCTCTAGTCCAACCTTTGGATTTGTCATACACTAGAATTTTAGATTAATCTTTTTTATGTCAGCATTTGTAGAGCTGTGTTACCAGCTGGAGACCACTGCAGCTGCTCAGAGGATTGGAAAATGGTTCATAAGGTAACAAGGTGGATTCTGATTTCCTGTGCCAAACTGACAAAGCGGGAATTCAGTTTATACTCCTATCCATGCACAAACCCAAAAGCAGCTCAATAAATACTAGTTATTCAAACTCTGAAATAATTTACTAAGTATTATAGACATAAAATTTAAACTCTAGGCTTTTCTAAAAAAATCTTTTTTTTTTCCCCTCTATGAGACACCTGTCTATGAACTGTACTATTATGGATCTATTGCAGTTTCTTCCTGCAAATAAAGGCTGTTCTGGGTGTGGAATGATTGGAAACTCAGAAATGGTAGAAATCTAATGACCTACCTATATTTACATACCAATTTTTTAAAGGAGTTTTTTTTCATAGTTTTGTTTCTGCCTTAATTATTATTTGGCCCTTTATGATGGAATTTCTTAAAATGCTTCACCTTTTGCACAACATCAAAAGACTAGGTTTTACACTCTCCTACAATAATTAGCCAAATAATCAAAGAAGAACCTCCATTTGTAACTACATCAATGAAAACATTGTTATCTTTTACCTGAGAAGCAAGGGGTTTGGGAGCTGAAGTTATGACACAGGCAGCCTTTGTTCATGTCAGTCTGTTTCTCCTTGATGCAACCTAATACTTGTAAGAGTAAACAAAATCAAAACCTTGAAGAGCTTGCTTTCCAGCAGGTGAATTTAGAACCAAATACCACACAGACGAATAACTGCTTATCTTCTGAACAGAAAAATAAAATATTAGAGCAGAGAACTAAAAAAACTAGAATTGGAATTCCTGCT
>NW_005054331.1:5767771-5801675 GCF_000277835.1 Geospiza fortis
GTGGTACCAAAGCTGTGAATAAGCATTTTAACCAATGTCACAGCAGTGACTTCAAATATTGCAAATAAGAAAATGCTAATGAAGCAATCAGAGGCCTCTGTAATTACTGTAAATTTCCTTTGAAGAATCTATCCTCACTTGGCACCAGATAGATATTTTTATTATTTTTATTTTTTAAGAATTTCTAAAAATAATTGTGTCTTACAATGATTTTGACTTACAATGAAAATCTTAGAAAATCAAAGCAGGAGGATCAGGAAAAAATAAAATTAGACTAGAATATAATTTTCATACTTTTGTTGTTGAATGGGAACTTCAATTGTAGACCTTCCTTGAATAGTCTTATGCTACAAACCCTGGCTTTACTTGGCTACAAAATAGGAAAAAACATTAAAGTATTTGTAGAACTATATACAATTTTGATGCAAGCTGTGCTTAAATTCTTGATCTGTTATATAAAACTAGCAACAGAAGTATTTTCTGTGTAATTTTCTGACTTGATAGATACTAAATGTAATTTCTGCAATTGGGGTGGTTTCAATATAAACTACTAACATTTTAATCATTATTCTGTGCAAGATTAAATTAGTGTTTATCTATTATTTTTTATTATCTGGCAAGCAGGAAACTGTTAAATTATCTGATTTTTTTTCAGTTTGATTGTCCTTCCTGGTTTTATGTTTCCTAAAGAATTCATTGTTTGAGTCTTACTGATTTATAGTCATTACAAATAAAAGATTTGCAGTGAAATAGCAAATACCTCATGCAATATCTTCATTGCCACATTTTGCAAACCAGAGCCATACAGCTGAAATTCTTTGATTTAGCAAACAGTAAATATTTCTTAAGCTAACCAGATCATTAACTGGCTGCTGGATAGGAAGTGTTACATTATTCTATTCATGACATTGACGGGACAAAGCTGTGATTTCCTGCACATTGCAGAGATTAAATAAGTGTGTCTTAAATTATGTGTGTCTCTTCACACATAATTTCCAATTTAACTGATCTCAATCCCACATGTAGCCCTTCCTTTGTCAGAATTTTCCTTTGGACCGTGTGCCTGCCTCTTTTCCAGACCTTTCTGGTGGAGGCATTTCTTGTATCTACTTTCTCTTCGATTTTTTTCCTGCATCAGTGCTCCCAAGCAGTGCATGGCTGTAGAAGTAGAAGGGCAACCAAACTCAAGGGCTTCTGACAATTTCTTTTTTCTGGTGATGCTTGGTAAGGGAATGCTGACTTTATGGCAGTGACAGGCTGAATTTTGTACTTACTGCTTTTCAGCTGGAGATTGTTGCTTTGCCATGAGGGGCTGCAGAAGGGAACCTAACATGAGGCTCTGCATCTCAACTTGATGGTCCAGCTCTGGTAAGGCCGTGGAGTGGGCTGATGAGCATCTGTTTGCCTTGTCTCCTATTCTACAGGCGATGTGAGCCTGAAGTAGAAGTGTTAAAAGCAGCTGCAGGTGAGTAATCAGAAGGATTACTGAATCCAGACGCCAGAGTGATAGAGCAACTCTTCAGTACAGATTGGCAGAGTTCAGGGAATTGCTGAGGAAAAAAAAAAAGCAGGAAGGACAGTGGAAACTGTCATCTGCAAAATGCCAGAGTATCTAGTGGCTGCCCTGCAGGCTTGGACCTATTTTCTTTGAAATTCTGTCTCCTGCCCACCTGCTCTCTTCACGTTCCTGGGGCCTATGCAGGGAGTGCTGCTGTATGCCTTTTTATGGAAGGGCCTGACCGGTCCTGACAACTATTGCTGCTGCTGATGGGCAGCTGCTTGAGCTCTGATTTAATCTGGTCTTAACACTCTTATTGGAATGTTTCATTTCTCTGTGTTTGTTTTTTTGTTGGAAGTGACTACTTTGTTAAATTGAATGACTGCAATTAGGAAGTTGAACAATTCACTTTTTCCCCAGGCCTTGTTTTGTTGTAGCAGACATTTTCTAGTGAAAGGTAGGTCAAATATTCAGTATGTAAATACATAAAGATTAGATACATTAGAAAGGAACTCTATTAAATCTGTTTTAAAACAAAATTTATTTGAACAAAAGCAATAGTAATTAAAGTACTGTCCTGAAGTGTGAGTTACTAGTCAATGTGTCCTTCAAGAAGCTATAGTTGTTTAGTTTCATTTTTCTTCAGTACATTTTAATGCAGGCATTGGGAGGGAAGAAGTTTTGCTTTCTATGTTGCTCAGTTTCTTAGTTTTGAAACACTAGTGGTTTTAAATTGAAATAGAGCTGGTTTCCTTTCCAGTCTTTCAAAAGAGCTGCAGGAGATGCTAGGTGTTTACTCAGTGATTTCAGCTACCTTAGCAATGGAATTACCTTTAAAATTATGGCAAAAGCATGTGGGTTTTAATCTTTTAATTTATAGATTGTAAAAAATTTGACATATTTAGTCACTGACATCTGTTAATACACTTAACAGTGTATTAACTGACATCTGTTGGCACTTAAGATATTGATTTTAAACAAATATCTTGCTCAGAGAAAAAAAAATCTTTATCATTTTAAGCTGACTCTATGTCAATTTTAAAACAAGAAAAGGTTACACGAAAGGTACTCTGGAGCTTATTTTATTCTAACATAACTAAGCTGTAACTGCAGTTCAGCATAAACACAACTCCTCTTTGAAGATTTTCATCTTGGGTTTTAAGATTAATGTGAGTGCTCAGTCATCCTTCTCCCTCATTCCTTCTCAGCCCTTTGCAACTTTGAACCTGTTGCCTACTTTCCACCCTTATTTGATGAAAGTGTTGTTAAAATGCCAAAGATAAAGAATTAATGTAAGTTTATGGTAACTGCTGCCTCATTAGAGGGACCAACTTTGCACCTCAGGTGAGGGAAGTGCTGTAGGTAGAGACAGGTCTGGTTAGACACTGGAAAATTCATGTAAGGGAGAGCCCCAGGAAGGCAGGTTTTATAAATTCTGTTCTTCATGTAGTAGTGAGTTTTATTTTCATGTCCCACAGTTTCGATTTCCAACAGTACTTTAAAGGAAAAAAAAATTTCCTTAACTTCTATCATGGTGTTTTCTTTTAAAGAGTTCAGATCTAGGATTAGAGAAACACAATGAGCTACATTCTATAATTGAGTGAATCAATCACAAATGAGTATCACCATAGGTAGTTATGAATAGTATATTATAACTGTACTGCCTGGCATAGATTATCTGTTAAACATGGAGAGAAGATAATACCAAAGACTGTAAATATATTTTTCTAGTAAGAGGAAAAGGGAAAACACAAATTTGAAGAGGTGGAATGATCTTTTGAGTAACTTGTAAAAGAGTTCTAAAAACATCAAAGCAGTTCCTTACTGATAGAGACAGGCTGTAAAATGTTATGACATGCTAATTTCAAAATTATCTGTCAGGTACAATAAAACTGCCATAAGGTGTCACTATAACCCAAGAAACTTTCAAATAAATTTCAAACATTATAGAAATAGTCTTGTCCAGCTACAAGACTTTTCTTATACAGCTCTGTAAAGTAAAAAAGGACCTATTTTTAATTAACAAACTATTCCTTTATGCACAGAAATCATCATCAAATATATCTGAGTTAGTGCAATGGTGTAGAAACTCTGCTCATTTTCTTTTTGTGGAAAAAAGAACATACTTCACATAGGAACTTTCCATATAGAAATGCTTTAAAAGCCCTCTTACAACATAAGGTAAGAAATTAGTACTTAATTAGCAGCTTTCCGTAAAGAAAATCATAAATTGGAATTCTTATTTCTATTGTTATTTTATATGTTATTAACATCCCAGGAGCCACTATTTTTATTTTGTCCAACTGTGATCAGATGTTTTTCATACCAGCAATCTGATCTGGAAGCAGAAACTAAAAACTAAAGAGGGATTTTTTTTTAAACCCTTTTAAAATTTAGAATTAGTGCTGGTTTTGCTGCTGTTATCAGGGAAACAAACATAACATCTGACAATTAGATTTGGGCTGACTCAACATGAAGCATTTTTACCTGGCAAGAAAGCACTTAGTTCTCATATATGGTAAAATAAAAATCAGGATTCTGAAGTCTTTGAATCTATCCTCATTTATGGCAGAAAATTGGAGGTGTAAAGCCATAAGTTAAAAAATCTGAAGGACCAGATTGATCATTTACTCTAAACCCTTGTATAACATGGGACCCCAGGTCACCACTTTAATCTTTGACATCAGATGCTGTAGATCAAGAAGGCTGAATTCCTACAGTACCCTCTTTTTTTTTTTTATATTACAATGATTTTTAGAGGTGCCGACAGAAATAGGGTCTCCAGTACACCAGACACGGTACAAATACAAAGGAAGAATTGGCTTAAACTCAAAATTTTGTGTCTAACAATAAAATATGCTTGTCATCTGAGTGAACCTCTTAAGCACTGCCTAAGGACATGGTTTAGTGGTGGACTTGCCAGTGCTGGGTTAACAGATGGACTTGATGATCTTAAAGGTCTTCTCCTGAAACAATGATTCCATGATTCAATGAAATCTACCAGACATCTTTTATCAAGGGCTTGTTCTTGAGCAAAGTATTGTGAAGCTCCCAGTGCTGTAAACATTAAAGTCTGCCAACCCTAAGACCTACGTGCAGGTGAAACCAATATTCATTATCTCTGCACCATTACTTTGCTTCATTTGCGAGAAATGGAGGCATTTAAAACTTTCAAAGATACTTAGTTTTGAAGCATCAAGATTCTAAAATTAAATTGAATTTTAAGAAATCTTCAGTTAGTAAGAGAGGTCACTCAGGATTTTCTAGCCTTTCAGCTCCTGGTAAGAGCTAAAAAGGCAAAGTCATCTCACTTTAACAAAAGAAGGTTCCTCCAAATAACAAGAGCAAACTATGATCTAAAAATCATCTCACAAGCACCAGGGATGTGATCACATGGCCTTGAACTGAAAAGAAACTGATTAAAAATTGACAAAGTTATTCTTGTGTATTTCCACTGGAGGAGACCAGCAGCCTTTGGTTAAGGTTGATCACAGCACAAACTGAAGCATGTTTATGTTAATTCAGCAGACACCAAAAGGTTAAATTCACTTTCTCAGGATGTTAGTGTCAGGGTGTCAATTACTGTGATAATTAAATACTTGGAAAGAGATCATAATTTTATATTTTACAAGCATTGGGAGAAGTGACTGCTTGCAAGACAATCAGCACATAAAATGTGTATGCTATCCAGTCTGCACTGAAAGCAGTAGCAAAAATCTCTTTTAAACATGACAAAGACTTTACCACATCCATTATGTTGAGGAATCATCAGTAGGAGCAGCCTAAAGATGGTATTTCGAGGCTTTTCAACAAAAGAAAAAACTGTAAAAAATTAGATAGCCTCTAGGGGTACATTTACTTGTACCTGTAGAAAGTACTGTTCCACATAAGTTATGTTTATTGCTAGTTCTGATATTTGCAAGCTTGGTTTTCATAAGGGGTTGCTAAAACTCTGAATCAGGCCCTGTGTCTGCAAGGCACAGCTCTTGTCAGGAAGGCACATCTCCTGTACGTGCATTCAACCACTTTTGAGTTTTCTTGCAGCTCACTTTACTCTTGAACACCTGAAGTAGTGACAGTGTATGAGTGCTCAGCAGTGGCTGTCTGCAGGCTGGTTTAGGTCTGTATTGGGTCTAAAATATGGTTTTAATACACCTACTAGTTGTCTTTAGGGATAGGAGTCTGTAGTTTCAATAGTAGTAGTTCAATTGAAACTTGTAGTTTCAGTCTACAAGCTATGTGAGCCATATAGTTTTAATTTTGCAAAATATTTCCTTACAAGTGGAAGCAAATTCTGTATCTTGGACTTAGCCCCAGCTTGCAAACAGCAGACTTAAAATGAAATTATGTAATACATTGTGTTTTAAGGAGGTCTGAGATAGCAAAAGGAGAAGCACAATGTGGTATAATTTCTGAAAAAGAAAATCAGGGTGCAGGTTAAAACAGGAAAGAAAAAGGCAGTAACAGGCAGTTTGTTAGTTTGTGAGCCTGAGGAGGAGGAAACAGAAGCAGTGCTGCTCCTGTGAAGCTGCCTGCCCTCAGAGAAGCAGGAGTGAGTAACACACTTTGCCTAGAACTTAGGGAAAGGATCTGTGAATTTCTAAAGGAGCTACTGCTGAAGCACTGCAGACGTGCAGGAAGTGAAGGATTCCTGAGAGGAAACCTGCTGTGAGAAATATGTAATTCTGTTAATGGTGAGGCAAGGAGTATTGCCAATGAGAGACTCTTACATCCTTGAGGGGAGCATACTCTGCCAGGGGCCAGCCAGGATGGATCTCTGAGGGAGCCACTTGAATCAGCCCCAAATGCATGGAGGACAGGCTTCAGACATCTGTGCTAAATGCAACTAGAGAATGTGCGGTGGATAAGTGAACAAAACACCAGATTTTAAGCATAACTCCTTTCTTGTGTCTGCTCTGTGCTCTCTTTATCCAAACCAGGACCAGAAGACCAGAAAGATAAGCAAGATAAAACCCTTTTTTCCACAGCAGCTGGCAGGTATGGGTTTTGAACACCACTTTCCAACCTGAGTTCCAGTCTTCCAAAAGGAATTCCTTGCACTGGAGTTCGCACCATTTCCAGTTTGGAGCTGGGTTCTTCCATGGTTTCAGAAGTTCATCTGCCATAAGAGCATTCAGAATACTATCTCAAATGCCAGCAAATACATATTTGTTTACATGGAAGACGATTTTGTTTTGTAGTTTCACATATATATATTCCCACACACATATGTACCTCTGGTGTCTGGCAGCTGGCCTGCTGGGGTTCATTTTTCTTGTGCCTGGTGGAAATTGGAGAGGCTGCTTAAATGCACACAACATGGTCGTGTTGGGCCTTGCCATCGTGGTGACCTTGGTGCTTTGCCTGTCCACACACCCCAATGGTAACCCAGGATTAGGGGTCTGGAGTGAGAAACCAAGAGGAATTCCTTCTTTTTGCTTAGTTTGGAGATGGCCAGGTGCAAGCCTGAGTGGTAGGAGGAGGAGGAGGAGGAGGTGGTGGTGGTGGTGGTGCCAAGGCAGGGGTTTGTGCTGCAGGGAGGGTCACTGGCCAGTCCTTGAGTTGGCAGTGAGACCAGTTGCTGTTCAACCCAGCTAGAGAGAAACTCACCCAGAGAAGCCCTGCCAGGGGCATGCGGGTAGTGCTGAGATCCGGAGGTACCCATGTTCTAAATGCTTGCTATAAGAGGACTGTTCTGCAAGGACAAATGTCTTGGCTGTGCTGAGCCAACGCTTCCTACATCACATGAATTATTCAAAGAGGAGAAAGAAACTCTAACCAGTGCTGCAACAAAAGAGACTGCAGCAAAGGCAAACTCTCAGCTCCTAAGTATGCTCCCTCTCCCTCTCTTCTTCCCTCCTGGTTCATACTTGGAATAAAGGATTTCAGTGAAAGCTGCTTGCCTGCCTCACATAACTCTGAGAAGATGTATTTTCCAAAATCACCTTCCTCAAAGTGGAGCTGGGACAATCCAGACATTTGGTGTTTGTATTATGGAGAGTTCCAAAACCCAGAGATTGGGGGTCCATGCAAGGAGCCAGGAGAGGAATGAAGTGGTGGATGGATGGATAGTACTTGCACAGCTTTGGCCCAGATTTACATCTGACTCAAAGCTGCTCTACTCAGTTCAAACACCCAAATGAGGAGTTTTTAAGTGAAAAGAAGTCAGATCCAGTTTGTTTCTCTGGAGTAATAGTTTTCTGGGTTTCTTTTTTTTCTTGTATCTCTCTGTAGTGTCTGGGTAGACCAAGCTCTACAGAAGCTAGGGTGAAAGTGTGGCCCCTGACCCTGGAATGATAAGGACAGTGTAGGGCAGGAGGGAGAGTTCAGAGTCACCCACTGGATCAGGGAACCAGGTGGCCTGTGGCAGAACAGGAGCTGGGGTTGCTGGATGGGCAGCTGCCTGCCCTCCACATAGCAGCTCAGCTGGGGACTTCCAGGGGCAATCAATTCTTATTGTGCTGCTGGCCTGATGAGGCAGTGACAGCTACTTAATTTCACTTTCCTTGTAAGAGTGAGGTAATGTGCCAAACACAAAGCTCTCCATTTTTCTAACAATCTACAGAGTTTCTGCCTTCCCCATCATCTGAAGGGAGTGACTGATGGGAAAGGGAATATATTAAATGCTTTGGGCTTTGGGCTTTTTTTTTTGTTTGTTTGGTTAGGTTTGTTTGGGTTTTTTTTTGTTTTGTTTTTGTTGGGTTTTTTTGTTGTTGTTGTTTTTTCCTTTTGTTTGTTTGGGTTTTTTTTGTTCCATTTTTTTTTTGTTTAACTTGTCCATAACGCAAATCCAATATCTGAGGTCTTGCCAAAAGCAGAAATTCTTCATTTGACCCCAGCCAATGTGCAGGCATGATGAGTGGAGTGGCCAGCTGCATTTCCACAAGAGTTTTCATTAAGTACTTTCTGCCATGCTAGGAAGAGTGTTGTGGTCACGAAGTCACACTGAGTTGGACTGGTTCACCTCTTTGAGCCACTTTGTGTTTCAAAAATGCAATGGATTCAATTTATGGCTGGTCTTCCGTTGCTTATTCAAACAGCATCGCACCAGTGCCCCTCCATGTCTGTCTGCCCAAGGGCCCAGCAACATCAATAATAAATGACCAGGCATGGGAAGGCAGCTTTGGGTTCAAACCAGCAAGTGTGTTGGGGCAGGGGGCCTCCCCTGAGTGGGGGGTACACAGTGAATGGGATCTGTAACTTGCAATAATTCCCTCCCTGCAGAAAGGTCTCGTAAATATTTAATAAATTTCTGACCCGTGCCATAGATGAGGTCTTGTTAGCGAACTGGAGTGGCTTGAGGACAGGTATTGTGTCTGTTACTATAGCACCACCTTGCACAGGATCTCGGTGTGAAAGAGGCAGGGGAGGGAGGGAGGGAGGGAAGAAGAGAGGGAGAGAGGGAGGGAGGGATGCACTGAGGATGAGCCCCAGCGAGGCAGGCTGAGGTTTGCCTGTGGAGCAGGCAGCACCTCCTGCCCAGGGAGGCTGGCCTGAGCAGCACCTGCAGCTCCCAGCTGCAGCCGGAGCCGCTGCCCCGTGCAGGTACCGACTGCAGGTACCAGAGCTGCTCCCAGGGCCACGCCGAGCCCCCGAGTGCTTCTGGGGGGGCTTTGCTCCACAGCTTTTCCCTTCTGGCTTTGCAAGATCTGACTTTATATTTTTATTATTATTTTTTTACCCACTCCTTTCTTGAGCAACTGGTTGTTGTTGCAGAGGTCACCGAGGGGACTGGTGGAGGCTCCCGGCTCTGGCATTGGGAAATATGACAGCAGAAGTGAATGCTCATTAACATAAGGGATTTACTGAAGAAGAAAGACAAAATGCCTTTCAAAGGGCTTGGTTCACTGAAAGAAAGATTTTTTAACCCAGGAAAGGAAGAGGTGAAGAACACCATTAGTGACTCGCTGGGGAATCTGAGAAGGTAAAACTCAACAGAAAATTCCCAGACAGGTTCATTGATGCCATTTATTAAGAGAAATGTAGTATAGAAAAAAATGTATAAACATAAAACAGACTATAGAGTTGCAAAATTAATATCCGAGTACAGAGAGTGAGAGAGCTTGCTGTAAGATAGAAGATGTAAAAGGAGCAGTTACAACAGCATATGACTGTAGATCATAGAATATTTATATTAAACAAGAAAGGTGAAAATAAATTATGAAATAATGTTCTAATATTAAAAAGAGCTTGAAGAACTGTTTAATTAAAAAACCTTTAAATAATTAAATGTTACTAATTCTGTGGTTTAACTTGCATGAGAAAAAGCAATAATTTAATGGGAATTAACACTCCCAATGATGCCACTCTTAAAATTAGACTTAATGTTCTTAAATTACAGGTTTGGGGTTTTTAAAAACTTGTTCCAAATCAGTAAGAGAAAATGTATTGAATAGAGATGTATATGTGTGAGTTTACTGACACTAGCAAATTAGAGAGAGAATAAGGAGAAGCAGCTGTTTGCTATCAAAAGCAGAAAAAAGATTCAAGATTTTCATCTTAACCTGATGGTTTTATGAACCAAGAAATGGAGGATTCTTATTTTTAGAGAAATGAAAATCTGATGTAAGAAATGACCAGTTTCATAAAGGGGAAGATATTTCTCATTTAAAGAGAAGCTTATTTATGTTTGTAATGGCTACTGACAACACCTATTTGTGTAATCAATAGATGAGAGCCAGAGGGATTAGTGGCATTTCTTCCATGCTTCTTGTTGTGTTTTAAATCTTTATGTGGATCAGGCCAACATTTTAACTGAAGGTGTTTCTAGTGACTGAATTGTATTTGCTTTCATATCCACCCCTTTGCCTTCTATTGAGAATGCTATTTTGAGTCAAGAAATAGTATATCTAACCAAGCCTTTGATCACAAGAAAATGTGTAAGAATTTACACATATACTGCAGTTATTCTATTTCTTTATCATGTGATCAGAGTATCTGTGTTCTACACAGTTTCTACTTAACTTGTTTTAATTTACAGGGTTACAGATGAAGCCTGATGTTTTGCTTTTTTTTTTACTTTTACAATACTCTACAGTAATTCCAAGAAACCTGTTTATTTTTTAGAACATTGATTCAAGTAATTTATTCAGTGATAAATCCTCTTTGCTGTGGGCTCTGCTGGTCAATTTGACCAAATACCTGTAAGGTTTGTATCTGGTGTATACGTACACTGGGCTCACCTTAGATTATCCAGATTGGTCTCCTCTTGTTGCCGTGTATTAAAGCTATCATGCTAGTTCCTACACAGTTGATAGTACAGGCAGCCAACTTCAGCAACACTGCTCCTGAATCAAATTAACCCAAATATCACTTGAGGTGCAAGAAAGTTTGCTGAACTTAATTATTTTCTGTTTTAAATGAAGGCATCTCCGAGCCTTCCTTAGATGTACCAATCAGCAGAGGAAATAATCCAAATTATAAAATCTTTTTATTATCTCTGCAGTCAGATCTAAGTAAGAATTGCTGCAACTTGAGAAGTCCTGTAGGAAATATGCAGTCATATTTGAAAGTTTCCATAAATGAATGAAAGATGCATGTTTTTAATATGAACTTCATTTTCTACAGCTTAGTCTACAGATGAGAGCACACACCTGTGTTTTTATATGGTGGCACATATACCTATATGCCAGCTGCAACCTTGACTTTGCTCTTCATCCAATCCAGTTTTCTTTAATGTGGTGAAATCAGCAAAGAATTTGGTTTCTCTTCTAGCATTCATCATAATTTGATGAATTATTATAATGCACATCCTTGATTATTATAATGCACATCCAAGTGTGACTTCACTGACTGTGGTGTGTTGATGTCAAAACTGACAAAGTGGGTAGAAAAACATGTTTAGCTTTGGTAAATATGACTGGTCTATGCTTTCCTGCGACATTTCCTCTGTCTTGCAAATGAGAGAGAAGCAGATGCCTGGCAAGAGCAGCTGCTCCATAGCAATTATCCACAGTCCAGCTCAAGTGCTAAAGCACAAGCAGCATAAAGCAGCTTACTGCACTCCTCACAGGTGCGCTTATTTGGTGAGTGCTGCAAAATAAGAGTCTGCTCACAGGAGGTGACTTCAGGGTGTCTGGATCCTGGAAGGGAGGCAGGGAAGACTGAACTGAGAAATCCAAGAGTCATCCTTTCTTTAGGCTGTTCACAGCAGTTTAATTTGTGAGATCTTAGAAAACGTTTTAGAAAATGTTGTAAATGCTTTATATAATTATTTTTTTAAATTCAAAAGTGACTTTTTCTAGATTAATTTTATGCAGTGAGGCAGGAAAAAAATTAAAGAATTCAAGGCTTGGGCAAATGAATATCAGAGTTGTGGCTCTGTCATCATTATGTTTCTCAGAAAAGAAAGATTTCCTGCAGATCTTCTTGAAAGACACAAGCACTTTGGTCCTTCTCTGAACTTACTCCAGTCAAGGAAAAAGCCAAAGACTGAAGTAAGATCTTAGGCTCTCCCTACTCTAAGGATTTCAGGAGTCCTGGACCAGCTAATGGCAACTGTGGGCTTCTTGATGAAGTGGGAGGTGTTTAAGTGAGTTTACAATTTTGTCACTTTTAATGTAAAAAGGCATATGGGCTATGCCACATGGCTGCTGTATGAAGTGTAGCCCTGATAGGTGTAGATGTGACTGCTGACTGCTGTAGATGTCCCTTGGTGAATTAGCCTAAATAGCTGAAAACTGCATCTTGAAGCTGGGTGATAGACGCTTGCATTGGACAGGGCTCCTCTGACTGGGTGGATCATGGAGTTATTCCTCTCAGATTTTCCCTTTGTGTAAAAGCAGGGGGAGCTTGGTGCCTCCCAGACCAAACACAGTGTGGAGTGTGCAGACCCAGCTGATGCACAATTCATGTCTTTGTAGCACTGTTAGTGCCAGGGCACAGTGCACTCGTGCAGCACTGCAGCACCCCAGGGACAAACATCCCCGCAGTTCTCGGCCACTGCACTGAGGACAGACTGCCTTGCAGCCCAGGAGTGCAGCACCTGGACCATGCAGTCCCTCATGTCTGAGCCTTGCTGTGGGTTTCATGGAAATACGGTGCAGAAATCAGCCAGAGAGGTCCCAGGCCCTGAGTAACTCGAGAGAGTTTGGTATTTGTGCTGGGATTTGGTACCAATGCATCAAATACAGTATTTATTATGGAAAATTATCACCTGGAAAAATCCTCGAAGAATTAATAAGATCTTAGGAGATTGTATCTGCTTTTGGATTAATGATATTTTTTTATAATTACTGTATTTCTGGTTATTGATAATGATAATTACTGGTTTCTGAAGTTACGCAGGGATCATTGTAGTTACTGGATTTGTAGGTGTGAGCTTTGAACATTGTGTATGCCTGTGCCCCAGCTGCCTGTGAAAGACTGCCACATCTGGTGAAATCCATTCTAGAATGTGTTTTAGATATTAACATTCGCCCGTTACTATAGAATCAATGAGTTTTAAATGAAACAAAATTAAATTCTAGTACACCTAGAAAGAACTAATTCCTCTGCTAAAACCCCCTTAAATACAGAGACCTGAATGTATATGTGCTCTAGGGATTTTATTTATTACTGATAGGGATTTTTAAAATTTCTTTCATGTTTTCAAAATTCTGTATATGCCAGAGTAGGCATTCAATAAAAAAGACAAATGTTGCATAAAGTTATTATGACATTTGGGCACAGAATATGGATGCAGATTCAAATAATTTAGCTCTTCTTACTTACCAAGTGTTGTACATTTGCTGAGAAAAGGAAAAACAGATCTAAGAAGTGAACATTTCCTGTGCAGGAAAATGCACACCTGCATCTCCTGCATGAGGTTGATAATTAGAGGACAGCACTGGCCCTGAAGCAGTATTCTTCCAAGTCATTGGTCTACAACTAAAAATTTTCACTAACACTATGAAAATACATGGATCAATTGGAAGATAAATTTTGCACAATTTCATGGAGTTGCCATATTTTCATTATGTACCTGTTCAATAAAATAAAACAAAAAAAAAACCAAACCAGTGCAGACACTGTGTGAATGTCTGCACTGCTCTAATGCATATATGTTTGGACTGCTACTGAAAAATAATTTTCTCCGAGACAAACCTGGTATAGAGGCATTGAAATTAATCTCTGGGAATAGGAAATAAACTGTGTGGATTTGGGGTGATGGATCAGTCCTCAACTTGCTTCTTTTCGTTAGTCAAATACAATAGCAGAATAATGAACTTCTCTGCAGAGACAATATTGGTCCATAGTTCTACTCCTAGGTCACTACTTTTAGCACTGAATTTGGAACAGAAGGATGTTTTCATGCCTATCTGAATTGACAGCCAGCTGAGAACGTCCAGATGTTTTGGCTTTGCATGAAGTGTCTAATCTTTGCCAGCTGCCCAAAATAATGCACCCCCTAAAGTCTAATGTCTCTCTTATAAATAGAGCCTGGTAATATTTGGAAATTTGTTAATTTATTTAATTCCATCAATATCTTATATTCTGTTAGAGGATGACAAATTATTTCTTTTGGCATGTTGATAACATTTTTGAGATGACAACAGTTCTAATAAATAATGATTCAATTGTTTTTTCACTTCCTGAGGTCTTTATATTTTTGATATCTCATTCTGTTTACCTTTACCTCTATTAACACATAGAGCATAGAATATTGGTGTCTTCTTTTTCAAGTGCCTGACTGAGTTAGTCTCTGTACTCCCATTTCACCAACAAATGCTGTTTCCCTGCAGGTGAATCATAAGATCTCCATCACCCCCAACAACATCACAGTAAGATTACACTTTCTGTGTTACCTTGCTTGAATGCAAAGGCTTTGCTCCAGTCTGACAATGAGCTAAAGGTCTAACTTTGCAGTGAGCACTGGTTTGAGAAAGGATTTAAATAAAATAATCCCAGGAGCTCCCTTTTGGCCCAAAACACTGTGATTCTACTGTTTCTTGAAACATGAGCTGATGGACTGTAACATGCTTATTTTCTTTTTGCTATGACTATGGCTGAAATAATGGGTTTATATTGTGATGTAAAAAGGAATAATATGGTAAATGATGCTCCAGTTAGCTCTAGAGCCTAAAAATGATATTTTGAAGTGAAACCTTATATTGGAAAGATATATTTAAGTGCACAAGAAGCCATACTTACCATGTTTATCTGCAAATTGTCTAGTGCAGAGTACTGTCTGTTAGATTATGGGTAGTATATTAGACTTAAAGCAATTGGGAAAAGCAGTGATTTAACCAACACTGTCCCAAAAAACCCAACCCAGTCAGATGTAGCCCATCCATCCTCTGTCAGCATTTGTTTATGTTGATTTTCATACTGAAAATTGATGTTTTAAATACATATCAAATATATACATTAGATTTCAAATATGCTCAACCAGATGTGTGGAAGAAGGAAATAAGTTGTTCCTGATCAGAATATAGTGAATGAAATAATCTCATCATTTTACATGACAAGCTGGGCTTCCTTTAGGTTAATAAACTGTTCATGTTTTCACAGTACTCCATGGCAGGCACAAACAGAGCTGGATCCTGAGCTCAGTGGTTCAGGGTGATGCCAAAACTGAAAGGCCTGATCAAGGCCTCTCTTAGTAAAGGCTTAACCTTAAGCTTATGGTTAGTGTTCAGTAGGTTAGTCACAGCTAGCCATGTCCTTAAGTCTTTCAGCATGTCAGAAAAACCATAATCTGCATTTTAAAATAGACCTGGAAAGGTAATGTTAGAAAAGGAATTATTTAGCTCTGGTCTGGTGGGTGTGTCTAGTTCTTTCTTACCTCACCTCTCCTACCACAGACCTTGTCTGGTCCTGCAGCACAATATTAATAGCCCTAATCAGATTGAGAGACCAAATTAAATTTTAATTGCACTATCATGCAATTCCAGATTGCATGGAAGTGCCATTTTGTTTAATATGAATATCTCAGGTAGATTGCCTGTGGGAAAAGGAAAGGCAAAGCCTGAGGAGCTGCACTCCTGTGTTAGTTGGTAGCTGATGGGCAAAGAAAGTCTGGGCCTGTCTCTTTTGTGTCTTTAATAGAGGATCTGATGCCAGAGAGGCTTCTCCCCTGCTGGGCAGCTCTGATTTTTGTCTCGCAGGAGAAAACAAATTCCAGGAAGTTTGGGGCTGAGTGAAACCACGCTTCGTGTTGTATTTGCTTTTTTCCTTGAAACATACTGGCAGCTCTGCTTAGTAAATCTTGTCAGAAATTATGCTTAATTTAAACGTAAATTTTCCAAAGAATCAATGGAATTTATCACAACAGACCTCTAGGTAGATCTCATAGTTACATTCTTGAAGAGCCTGTGAACATTGTTGCAGCTGGCTGTCTGGCTAGATGGTTCAGATGTGCAAACTTCACAAGTCATTCAGGCAAAAGTGTGATCTCTGCTAACCTTTCACAGCCTGCCCAGCATTAGCTCACGTCACAACTGTGTGGAGACAAGCGCTTCCCAACAGGAGTTCTCAGGTGACTGGAGCATGGAGCTGTCCATCCACGTTTCAGCAAATTTTACGAGATGACAGGGCGCCTTCATTTTTCCTTCCCTCATGTGTTTAGGAAGCTCGATGGCACCAATGTGGAGGAGGAGCCCCTGGAGCTGACGGCAGAGGGGCGGCCCGTGGCGGCGAGTGGGCGCCGGGCCGCGCTGTGCGAGTGCCACTGCTGCGGCCTGCCCAAGCGCTACATCATCGCCATCATGAGCGGCCTGGGCTTCTGCATCTCCTTCGGCATCAGGTGCAACCTGGGCGTGGCCATTGTGGAGATGGTCAACAACAACACTGTCTACGTCGATGGAAAGCCAGAGCTGAGGGTGAGAAAACAGCTTCCTTTCACTGCTCTGAGCAGATACCGCTGCGAAATCACCCAAATGCCGCAGAGCAAAGTCATGCGTATACACAGATTAAAAAAACAGAATGAGGGAGACACATCAGTCTTGATGCACGTAGATGTGCGGGCACTTAATTCCTATTTAGGTGATGAAGTCACATGAAAAACCTTCAAGATCTGAGGATTGGCAGTGTCATAGAGAGGGTATAAGTACCTGAAATGAGAACTGAATTTGCATGTCTCCCAGGTCTCTGATCTGTCAGATGTAGACAGATTTTGCTGTGATGGCAGAAGCTTTTGCTCTTTACTCTTTCTGAGGGAAATGTGCTCTGATGCTGCTGCAGAAGGAATTATCAATTATTTTATGTAGGGCTGCAGCCACTACATTCATATCATCGGATAATTTTCAAGACCTTAAAGCAGTCACTGGCAATAAGACATCAGGTTTTTGACAATGTAGATTGTTGTCTGGAGTTATTAAGAGCTAGGTGCCAAGCTGTTTTAAAATTTGCAGTGGATGGCATGTGGTCCGCAGCAGATCCTACACAGCTTTATCAATGCACCCCAGCAGATTCAATCCATACCTTAGCATCTTCCCTCGGTATTTGGCTTTGATGTCAAATGTCCCTTTATGAATTTTATGAACTTAAATCTCTACATTTGCTCTACTTGTAGACTTATTTTTGATATCTTTTTAATGTTTTTGGCCAAACAAATTCATAGGAATCTTGACTCTTGAATGAAATGCTGTGCAAATATTCATCAGCTTTTCTCCTACATCTTTTAACTTTTGGTGAAGAAGAGTGCAGAAAATGTCTATCATAAATTTCCAATGTTAAAAGTATGTCTGTCTCCATGACTCATGATCATAGGAGCCATGTTTAGACTTCCTACTGAATTTGTATTTATTCAGTCTATTCTATCCCGGCTCCCCATGGTCCTGCTGGGACTTCCAGGTTCTGTACTTAAGCAAGAGAAAGTATGTGCCTGTGTAGGTTGGAAAGCTCAGAAGAGGTAGTTTCAGAAAATGGGAGTAAATTTCTTCCACAAATCTAAATTCATGGTGTTTGGGCATGAGCATCTCCTGAATCAGGAGGAACCTTCTTCCATATCTCATGGTGTTTCTGCCTTCAGAAATTAACACTACCTAGCAACTCAACTGGAAATTGCCAGTAGAAAGTTAGGTGTTTAAACAGAAGTGCTTCAGCACAAGAAAGTGGGACACATCAAAATGAGTACTGATGGGGAAGGAAACCCTTTGGCCTTCTGTAAACATGTCTGGCTAATTAATGCCATCTGGCTGTAGGTCAACCAGTGAGCTGTTTCTCAGTTTGCTTCTTTGTGAGCAAAAATCAGTGCAGTAGGAAAAGCTGTTTTTCTTTTAACATGCAGAAAGGAATATCGAAAAAAGAGATGTCACTACAGTTGCCAGTTCTCTGTGGTATTTTAGTGACAACTGGCTCCTCTGGCATCACTTCTAACAAAAGATAAACTAGTCACTGGCTAGTGTTACCTGGTTTTATTTTCAGATTTCTTTGTCTTCAGATGTTCTCCTTGCCTCCAACTATTTTCTGCTCCATGCCATTTAATGCTGACAGTGGAGGATCAGAGTTGGGCCCTGACAGGGAGAGCCATGAACAAATCTGACCACAAAGCAAATCAAGGATTTAAGCAGCCTTGATAATCTTGGGAAAATGGATATGTCCATTGGAAGGTATCAGGCCCTTCTTATAACTCTGAGCAGTCTTGAAAGCAAAGGCTTCAAGTTTAAGGAGCCCAAGGGGAAGCAGTGGCAAGTGGCAAAGTTGAAGGTCCAGCATTAGCTATTTTATGGCTGAAAGCTTTCCCAGTCCTAAGAGCAAAAGCAGTAATCTCACAGGGGAATTGAACACTCTTTTGCCTTAACTGGGGGCTTTCAAGCTCAGCAATCCTGAGCAGCCAGTGTAAAGAGGCTTGATTTGGAGCAGGGTGACTTCTGCGTGACTTGTAAGCAAGTTACCTTACAATGAGTATGCTTTATCTTGCAGCATGTGTCCCATTTCCTTTACAGACAGCCCAATTCAACTGGGATCCAGAGACTGTAGGACTCATTCATGGCTCTTTTTTCTGGGGTTACATTGTGACACAAATTCCAGGAGGGTTCATCTCAAACAAATTGGCTGCTAACAGGTAAGAAAACAACAAGCAAAGGAATTAAGCTTTAGAGCCTGACTACTGTTTTACACCATGTAAATGGGAATTACTAAAATAGCAAATTAGTGTTTCAGAAATGCACATCTGAGGCTGAAAATTCAGTATTTATCAAGAATTATTATTAATAATAATTAATCATTAATAATAATTGATAAAAATTATTTCTGAGGATGACTTCATGGGTCTATTGCTGATTTTTTTCAATTTAACTTGTTTATCTCAAATATTTACACATTTCTTCTCTAAACAATAATGCTTTCTGGAGAGTTCAAGGAAAATCACACCTAATGCTTCCAACAATGTTTGAAGCATTTGTCTTTAAGAAGCTGTCTTAGTGCTCTTTGCCTCAATGTAACACCAAACAACAGTTTTCTGGCAGTGTTTAGTCTTCCTCCTTTAACAGCCCACAGTCCCTGTGGACTGAAGCTGGGAATAAAGAAATTACAGAACTATTTATGATCTGAATTCACAAGTCTGTCCTCATGAACACAAATATCCTTGCCAAGACTGGATACAGTACTGACTGTAATTAAGATTGCATGGAACTTCTAATAGAGCCTCCCGATTTCTGCTTGGTGAAGTCTGAGAATCTGTACAGATATTTTTTTTATGATCAATGTGTTTGTCAGCCATTTTTTTTTAAATTCGACTGCTTTTGAAAATGTGAATAAGAAAAACTAGTTAATTTTGTCAATGTTAACTTTGATTTTGGACTTTAGATCAAAAGGTCTTCAGAACTTTGAATATTATCACAAGAGAGGGTGGTTGTCCGAAGACAGCTGATGTGAATGAGCTCATGAGATGTGCATATTAAGGGTACTTGGGATCTACAGATTAAAATAAAAAAAAAGTTGGTTGGTATTAACTTCGTTCTCTGCAAACAAGATGTGACTTATCTACAAATAGTGTCAGAATTGGAAAGGGTCTTTAAGACCAGTTTTATGTTGTACTTTGCCCCAAATCAAAGTACTTTGCTTTCTGCATTCTGCAAAGAGCTATGGGGGGGTTACAAGATGGCCTGGATGTTCTTCCCACCCATATGCCCTTGTGGAAATTTCTCCAGAACAGAGTCATCCCACAGAATTGCCCAGACTGTTCAGTCCTACTCTCCTCTGTCCATAACCAAAAGTTACTCAGAGTTTGGTTTGCACTGCTTCTTCAGCACTGTTCTCATCCTCAATTATTCATTTCTCTACCACGTAACAGTGCCTAGGCACAATATTTTTCCATCTGCCAAGTAAGCCAAACAAATTAGCTAAGCTTAATAACTTCTCCAGCCTTTCTAGCCTTGCCACCAGCTTTTGCAGCAGAAGGGCTCCAAAACACAGATGTGCACACTGTTGGCTGAATAATTCAGCATGTTATTAGTTTAGCTTTTGTTTCCTTAATTTACTTGCAAACAGTAAAATAACCATGTTTACACCATAAGTTGATGTATTCTGTCAGCAGAGTGTTTCCTTAAGTACAGACTGTTCACAAGCACAGAAAGCTCTGCATTTATCCCTGTGAGAGTTTCCAACTCAATCTAAAGCTATGCCGTAACAGCACATTATGGATTTGCTCATCATAACTGGATTTAGGAGTAGAATTTGCTGAGGAACAAAAATAGCTCAGGAGCTGACCTCAAAGAGAATTTCTATTTGCAGTAATAAGATTCACTAAGTCCATGTTTTTCCTTTATTCCTTGTTTACCCAACCAATTTCAGCTTAGGTAGGTTCACCAGCGGTGCCAAGTTTCAGTTTCAGTTTCAGGGGTTATTTGCTAAGACACAGGGCAGGAAAACAGGGGTTCTGTGGCCAATGAACCTACCAGCCCTAGAAAAAGGAAAAACTTTCTTTTGTCCCAGATGCACTCTGGAAAAGAGATTCTGTGCTAATACTGACCTTATAGATTTAGGCAAAGACTCCTTTGCCACTTTGTTTAAACTGTGCAACTTTGAACATACGTATGGATGACCCACCCCAGGCACTTCTCTAATGCACAGAATTATCTGTAATAGTGAGGGATTCAAATGGATCTCATAATGGCTGAAAATATTGAGTGTTTTATGGGTTTGCACCAAACCCCCTAACACTATGTAATTTACTCAATACATTCACCCAAACTGATGTAGATCTGCATTTCACCAAAAAGTTCATCAACCATTTACTGACACCACCCCTTTGACTTGCTGCTTATCCTCAAACACGCATCTAAATGTGATTTCAGAATTGCTTGGTGGATGCATGAAACGCGAGGCACCTCTTGATACCAGTTTTCAGTAAGAGCGCCCTGCTGGGCAGAGGAGTCTGTAGCTGAAGAAGTCTGTTTTGATCCAAAAGTGGCAGCTGCCCAGGAATTGTGGTAGAGAGGACAGAAGAATATGTGAATGAATTGAAAAAACCTGGAATATTTCTTGTCGAAGTGGAGACTAACCTCTTTGGGATAAATGGCAGTGAATTGATGAAAAGATGCTGTCTCTGTGGAAACAATATAGTAGTAGAAGAGTGACTGGTTCTAACTCAGTATTAATGATGCATTTACAACCTAGGCATATTAAGAGTTGGCATTAAGGGAAGTAGCAGAGATTGGAAACTCAGTCTTTAGAGATAGCTGTTTGGATAATTTGACATGTTCTCTTTGTTAGTTTCTTCTTTCACATGGTTATTAATTCACATGGTTTGCTGTAGTTCCCTGAGTCAATAGTGTTATGATAAGAGACCTGATATTCCTATTAGTGGTAAGAAAGCAAAAGGCAGAAGTCTTTTCTTCAGGGATCACAACAGAGAGATAATACTTATTTCTCAGTCAAATGTTTATTTGACTTTTAAAGCAGTCTCCTAAATGTCAAGATATGACTGTGGGCTTTGTATTCAAATTCATATTTTCAGACTGTTTTCTATATAAATCACTTAGAAAAGTGACAAAGGAACTGATTTTTATAGAAGCCTGCTCAGCTTTTTTGCTTTTGTGTTCATCTGTTTAGTGCTTTCTTGTCACTCAGATAATGAGTGGGTTGTTGCTTTTGTCAATAGGGGTAGAGGATTTAGATAAAACAGTGTTGTTCTCTGACTGTAAATTTTTCATGCCAGAACACAACCATTAACCCTACTGTGAATAAGACCAGATGCAAAAATTAAGTCACATATATTTCCTGTCAACAAGTTTTCAGAGACTGAAATGCAAACAATTTAAATACATATTTTAAAGAAAAGGTATTGTAACAAAATATTTTAAATTAAGTTTATAAGTATTTATAAAGTGGAACATGAAGCAGTTCTGAAGAATAGATAATAATTGTATTCCCTTTCATGCTACTTTTCTCCATAGGGTATTTGGTGCAGCTATCTTTCTAACATCTACACTGAACATGATCATCCCTTCTGCAGCAAGAGTGCATTATGGCTGTGTGATGTTTGTAAGGATTCTTCAAGGTTTGGTGGAGGTAGGAGCACACACCATTTTGGCCCTTTCAAACTGAGTTTGATTTTGAGATTTGGTTCTAGAAGTCATAAGATCTCTTTTGATCAGGATTTCTCATCAATATACAATTTTACTTGCTCCTCATTTTGAGGTTGTAATTTTAAATTATACTGATTTATATTTCTAAGTTTACTTAAAGTAAAGAAAAATGTATATTTCTGGTGCTGCAATTTGAGTTATTTTAGTTTTCTTGTGCCATCAACTGCATATACTAAACAGTGTTTTTACTTCAGAACATATTACTATTCAGGTAATAGGTTAATTCAGAATAGTGTGACAACTTCCTACTCAAGCAATCGAGTTCTTCCAGACTTATCTTACCCTTCCTGTATCAGTCCATGGTGACAAGCAGCTAGGCAGTAGGGATAGCATCAGCAACTACTCCAAGTGGAATGCAGTGAAAGCAAATCATGTGATGTGTGAAATGTCTGCCAGGGCGTCACATACCCAGCCTGCCATGGGATGTGGAGTAAGTGGGCCCCGCCGCTGGAGAGGAGCAGGCTGGCTACCACTTCATTCTGTGGTGAGTCCAGGGGCTGGGGTGGGTTTTGTTAGCATGTATCCTTATTAGATTTATTTTATTAATTCCATTATTGGAAGGAGCGAGTCCAGGGGCTGGTATGGTTCTTGTAAGCATGTATCCTTATTAGATTTATTTTATTAATTCCATTATTGGAAGGAGCTGCACAGACACTCTGCCCTTTGCTACATCACCTTGTAGTCTAAGCTTAGGAACTTGTGAGTCCTTTTTTGTTTAACATGCCATCATTTTATCATTTAAAGCCAACACTCAAAATGGCTCTCATAATAAACTCTCATAATAAACTAAACTTCTAGACTAATAAGTCTAGAGGTTCACATGAGAGAAATTATATTGTATTTTTTTATTTGCATCATCCTTAGGGATTCCATTTATTTTACATACTCAGTGGATGCTCCTAAACAAGCACACATTTAAAAATGGTCTGAAATTATCTTCATTACTTTAGGCTGTTTGCTCAATATACTGCAGCGAAGGTGATGTAACTTCTTGCCAGCAGCTGTCCTGCTTCCTTCTATTTTGAGTTATGATCAAACATGCACTTTACTCTTTTCTCTGTGTCCCTTTCCAATGCTGACAGCTGAAGATGAAGGTCTGTAGGAGAAAGTGTTCAGTAAAGATGTAAAAGTCACAGGAAAAAAAATTCTGTCCATCATCAGTAGAGTTGTATGGCTGGGGAAAATACAGCACTAAAAAAGAGATAGAAAATAAAAGGAAGAGTGAAGCAAGTGGAAAAAAATCCATGTTTGTATATTATGGGAATTTTATTTTTACTACAGATGGCTTCAGGTTTTAATTATTTAGGTGTTTTCACTTCCTGCAGAAGAAAAGACCCAAAGAATAGCCTCTCCAGTCTCAATGTTCCCTCCATGAAATTCCTAGCATGGGATCTCTAGAGAAAGATCCATCCTTCAGCTCGACATCCATTTTAGTATCTACAGGTCGCTGATCCTTGCACTTGAAAGGTGCATAGGAGCAATGGAAAAATTAGGAAAATCCAGGTTAAGCAGGTTTCTGGTTTTTCTATCTACATTTTGGCCTAGGGCTTTTCTGTAGGAAAGCTGTAGGAAAAATTAATTACATGAAGATGAGGGAGAAGGATCATTGTGAACCATTGCAAAGAAGTATTTGCTAATGAGTAGAGCATTAATAAATGTTTATTAACAAAACATGTACTACTCTCAAAACCACAAGTATCATATTTCCTAGAATAATTCAGAGCAACACTCTTCACATATAAAGCCATTGGCACTGTCTTGCACTGAAACCTATTATCTAGATTGCACTTAAATACTCATCTCTTTCCACAAGACACTTAGAAATACATTTCACCAGTATTATGTATTTCCCAATCAGAAACCTTGGCACAGACCACATTTTTATCCTCTTTTATCCCCCTGTCAACATTTGCCTATTTATTCCAGCTGTTTGTTTATGTTGTTGATATGAATTAAGCGTGGTTCCACAGACTCAGGGTTGGTTTGAACAACCTCTCTGCTACCAGTGCTTGTGTAGTCATAGGACCATGACAAGAGCCTCCCAACATACCTGCAGTCATCAGGATTCCTCCACAAAACTTCTGAAACCTGGTCCATTATCTTCTCCAAAACTCACCTCACACATCACAGTGCCAGGTGCGATTTCTCACTCAAGAGAACACATATAGCTTATGTCTCTGCAGCCATCTGTCATCAGTTGTGGATTTGCAAACCCTATTTCCCTACAGGGCACAACTCTGCAAAATGAGACTGGTGATGCATGAGGGGTCAGTGCTTCCTGTCACCCCAGTCAAAATTTTGCAGCTTCCATCCCATTCCCCAAGTTCATAAAAAGTCAGTCAAACACATCCCTCCAGTTCTGCTCTCATGAGCATCTGTCTGGATCATGTGCTCTGAAAGCTGGGCACACCTACCACAGCAGACATGTTTTACTGATCTGTTTTCTCTTCAGGGTCTTACGCAGGCGCAGTGGTGGCCATGCCCCTGGCAGGTGTGCTGGTACAGTACATAGGATGGTCATCAGTCTTTTATATTTATGGTGAGTTGCCTAACATAAAGGACATCTGCCACTAGATCAGTACTGCCAGTTGTTTGCTAAAACCTGTCTAACAAGGATGGATCAAAGTTGTTTTGATGAATGAAGAGGTTGCAAATGGGTACTCCAATTTATTCCCTACTTATTGCAGATTCTGAGAGCTTCAGTTCGTTCTCATCTGTTACAAAAGGTTGTAAAATTATAATGACCAGGCTGCAGCCCATAGTCGCCCAGTGACAGGATTGGATGCAGTTGCAACACAAACACTTGCTCCTCCACAGCACAAACACTTGTGTGGGACTTGCCCCAGAGTGCTCACTAACAGCAAAAATGACAGCAAATGCTGCTGACCGGTAGCCAAATGGATCTGAAAAATTCTGCCCTGAGAAATCTTCCCCATGCTGCCATCTTTTATGAAGCAATGCCACCTTTACAAAGTGGTCTCATGGGTATGGCCTTGTAGCCACAAAGTCTGTGGTGCCTCATTCTTCCCCTCACAGCGTATGGCAGAGGTGGCTGCAACCAGCTTTGCACATCAGAAGCCCAGTTAAAGTGGGTTTTCTCTGTCTTCCCTGGAAATACAGGACACAGCACAAGATTTGCCATTGCCACCTGACAGTGAAGTCCCTTCGTGCAGATTCCCACCACTTTATGGCCTGTCTGCTTTTTTTCCCCCTAGGTTCTGCAGAGAGTTTTCTTCCTGCCTTTTCTTTGCCCCATGCATAATGTAATAAAAGTGACAAAATGCTCAAATGCTTTGCAAGCAGGCATACAATATACACTAAGTTAGTTGCCATATTTTGTTACTTCTCTGGGCATAATTTCTTTGCAGGTTTTGTTTAAATGGCACTTGAAACAAACTTGCAGATCCTGAAATGTAGCTTTATTGTCTTTGAAAACCAAGTTGCTTTTCCTGCCTCTTCAGGAATGTTTGGGATTGTTTGGTACGTGTTTTGGCTGCTTCATGCCTATGAGAGCCCTGCTGTGCATCCAACAATAACCAGTGAAGAAAGGATATATATAGAAACAAGTATAGGAGAAGGAGCCAGCCTAGCTAATGCAAGCGTAAGTAAAAAAAAGGCTTTCTTTGTTGTCATTTGTGAGCACTTTGTACAAGATCAGCATATGACTGGATGGATACTGTTAGCTGAACTAGGGGCTTTTTCTTTCAAGAAAATTACAGAATCAGGCTCTTGCAGCTGGACTGGATGAGGAAAACTCGTAATGCTGTTGAAGCTCTTGGCTTATCGAGCTTCTCTGATTTAGGGAGGGAAGGGATGGGTTGGGAATCGGAACGACACATTCTGGTCTCCTGCACTTGAGTAAGTGTCATGTTGTTCTAAACAATATTCATGGATTTAGCTAAATAAGAATTTGACTGCAGATATTAAATTATCCAGCTGCCTTTTGAACTCCTATTAAAGATGTTTGCAAATCTAATAGCTCAAGGACTGGGTTTCTGCCCTGCTCACTCTCACAGCAGCTCAGGTCCTTTAGGACTTCTCATCCTCTCCCTGATAAGATCCTGGAAACTTTGACTTAAAACCTGTTTTCCCATCAAATTTCCCTCCGTTCCCTTAGGCAACTTTTTCTGCCAGTAGTGAAAAACAAAGGTGTTTCTTGTTCATTCTTAGCTTTCAGCTTTGAACATTCTGGAACAAAGTAACTCCACATTTTTCCTCTACATGTTTTGGGTAACAGCCTTGCTAGGAGTGTAAAATACCAGACTGTCTTTTTGGGCATGCATCTGAAATTTGTCTGATCAAGTCTTGGCTGGAGACACACACACACACTTGTTCCAGGTCATGGATTTTCCTTGCAATATGATGGTTTTTATGCAGAGGAAACTGGTACCAACTTCATGGGCGCACACACAACCGCAGGTGTGCCGTGGCCTGTAGAACACAATTAACATTTAAAAAAAAAAAAGGAGAATATCAATGTGTATTGCCACAGCTACAGATCTGAGCTTCTGATTGAAATTCTATTAAAAATCAATAGGTCTCTGAAGTATGTTTCCTGCTGTATGGAGTATTGGAGCATAATACTAATTGAAAATGCCAAAAAAGCAAGTGACAGAAATCAAATTCTGTATCACAGGCCTTTTTTTTTGGAATTAAACTAATTAGGCTGAATCAGGTAGCTGCTTATTGCTATGCTACTGCATGTGTCTTAGCTTGAATAACCCTTTTTTCCCACTCCTTTAAATAGAATGTCTCAAACTGCATCAGCCAAAAAGCGGGGAACGGCACAAGGTTTCTCTAGTTTTCATTGATTCTTTTGCTGCTTCTGTTATCCCACTAGCAGGATTCCAGAAGACATCATGTAATTTCAGTAAGCAGGGCAATAGCAGTGCAGTATCCACCTTTAACGTCCTAACTTCTAAGAAAATTTCTCTACCTCATTTTTGCCAACAATTCAAGATATATTTCACTTGCTTTTTAAGTGATCTGTGATGTAAGTTGTATGCAACGTATCTAATAGGCTTGATAATAAAAGATATTGGTTCTTTATTTTATTATCTACCCAATTTTTTGGGTTTTTTTCCCTTAGAAATTTAGTACTCCATGGAAGAGATTTTTCACTTCAATGCCAGTTTATGCAATCATTGTGGCAAACTTCTGCAGAAGCTGGACCTTCTATTTGCTCCTTATAAGTCAGCCTGCTTACTTTGAAGAAGTCTTTGGATTTGCAATAAGCAAGGTAAATGTCTGAGAATAAGCAGTGACCTAGGAGATGCAGCAGGGGAGGTTCAGATTGAACATCAGGAAGGATTTCTTCACTGAAAGGGTGGTTAAATATTGGAATGGTCTGCCCAGAGAGGGGGTGAACATCATACCTGGAGATGTTAAAGAAATAACTGGGTATGGCACTTACTGCTATGGTTTGGTTATTTGAGGAGAACCAGATAGACCTGGAATAATTACATTAGATTATTCTCAGTATTTGGGATTACATACTTCTCCTGACCTGATAGAATTAAAAGTATGCGAGCATGAAATGATTATAAAAAGGAAAGAATGGAGAAATTATTTTGGGAAATAATTGATTAAATGACCCCACATATAATGAAAAACCACTAAGCAAGTCAATAGAAATGCACATTTTGTTACTGTTGACCATTTAGCATATAACCAGGTATTTTTTATCCTCTTCTTGATTTTTGTGACTTTTCATTAGCTATGAAGATCAAATTCTTTATAGGTTTATATTCCTTGACACCACCATTTCATTAAATTCGGAATTGTTACACTCCCTCTTCGGAGCATGAATGAGGAGTATAGAATAATTATTTTAGAAAAGTTTTAAAAACTTTCATTTAGCAAACAAACTTGCTATGTGGTAATTATTTTCAAACAAGTCTAAGGCTGATAACAAAGAACATAATTATTTATCTGTTCTGGGAGCACTTTGTGCCCAGCTTCTGCAAGAGAAGCAATGTTGCGCCATGGTAGCAATGACAGTCTAAATGGCAAGTACAGCATGGAGATGAAGAGGGATATTAAGAAAAAGTACATCTGTCTATTCTGAGCTGCTTTTCATTAATGCTAGTTGTGTCTCTGTGAACTTCACTAATTTAAGACCAGTATAAAACCAACTGTCAATGTAATGAGATTGCACATCGCTGAAAGTAAACTCAATCTTCTGACTAAATGACTGCTTAAAAGAAAAGCTTCTAGAAGATGACATGCTGATCACTAAAACTCTGTCTCAGGGGTTGTACTGAGTCTGATCTTATTTGACATTGATAATGGGACCTTGGAAAATGCTAAAGATAGATTCTGAAAATGTTAGGCTTTGTGTTTTCTCAGATCAGTGCATTCACGTAAGCAGTATGATAAATGATATAATTGTTAGATGTGATGATTGTTTAGTAATTAAATATAATTATTATATAATCATAGGAAGAATCATGAGAAACTACACTGGGAACTTAAGAGAGCTATGTTTAGCTGAAAATCTATGTATACAATAGAACAATATACGTTTAATGATTAACATGTAAGTTATATAACGATAGAATATAAAAACCCGTTCCTCTTGAATGTATGGCGGAATCAGATCTGAGGCGAAAGCGCCCCTGATTGCCAGAGCTCTTAATAAAAGCACCTACATATAATTGCCTGTGTGATTATATATCTCCGCACGCTAACAACATCTTCATTAATGACCTGGATGATGCAGCAGAGTGTATCCTCGTCAGGTTTGCAGATGACACAAAACTAGGAGCAGTGGCTGCTACACTGCAGGGTTGTGCTGCTGTACAGAGGAGCCCTGGCAGGCGGGTGAAGCAGGCTGAGAGAAGCCTCATGGAGCCCAGTAAGGGAAAGTGTAAAACCCTGCACCTGGGGAGGAACAAGCCCATGCACCAGTATGGTGCTTGAAAGCAGCTTAGCAGAAAAGAACCTGGGGGGGGGTTCCTGCAGAACCCCAGGCTGGACATGAGCCAGCAGTGTGTCCTTTCAGTAAAGACTAATGGTATCCTGGGCTGCATCATGAAAAGGCCACCACATAATGAAGGTGATATTTCCCCTCTACACAGCACTGGTGAGGACACACCTGAAGTACTGTGTCCAGTTCTGGGCTCCACAGTACAAGAGAGATCATTCCCACTCATCCCCTGAGAGTCCAATGAAGGAATGGAAATATTTCTCCTATGAGAAAAGGTTGAGAGCTGGGACTGTTTAGCCAGGAGAGGAGAAGCCTCAGCAGGGTTCTCATCTATATATACAAATATCTGAGAGTGTAAAGAAGATGAAAATAGGCTCTTTTCAGTAGTGCTCTGGGCATGAACTGGAAAATGGGAGGTTCCTTCTGAACATAAGGAAACACCTTTTTGCTGCTAGGAGCACTCTGTTCCTCAGAGTCCTCAGATCCTTTGATATTCATTGCTAATGAAAAGTCACAAAAATCAAGAAGAGGATAAAAATTACCTGGTTACTTGGTTGTGGAATCTCCATCCTTGGAGATACTCAGGAGCTGTCTGGACATTTCTGGGCATCATTCTCTATGCAATCCAGCTTGAGCAGAAGGAGGCTCCTTCCAACCTCAACAATTCTGGGATTCTGGGAAAATGAAAAGAAGGTGAACATCAGTTTGTAGGCTGTAATCCTACAAGAATAAAAATAAATCCATGTTTTTACACATATGATTATTGAATAATTTGTAAAATTATATCATGATGTCAGGTTTTATGCTGTATGGTCTTCAGTCCCTGTACAATGTGCAGGTGCTTCCTCCTTTTAAACAAAGGCAGGTAACAGGGATTGATTTGTTGTTCAGGAAGGAGGTCCTTGAGAACATGAATAACAAAAATATAAAAATGCAGTTGAAAACCAAGATAGAGAACTTCAGTATGAGGACACAAATGACAAGGCTTTGTGACGTCTGCAATAGAATTTAATATGAACTGTGCAACTCTTTAGAGTACCCATGAGTACTTGGGATATTGCATGGCATATCTAAAGTGAGATTCTCACTTGTGTTCTGGTTTCTCCTCGTGGGCCACAAGGAGACCTTTCTTCCCTCACCCAGTTTTGAGCACATGCTGTAATCAGATAAAATGATCCAGGGAAAAAGAGGTGAAGAATCATTATGGTTCCTGTTCTCTTGCCTCTAAATCTTGAAGGAGAAATGACAGTTAAGCACACATTTGTCTAATTGCAGGTTGGCCTTTTGTCTGCAGTTCCTCACATGGTCATGACAATCATTGTGCCCATCGGAGGGCAACTAGCTGACTTCTTACGGAGCAGGAAGATCTTAACCACTACCACTGTAAGGAAGGTCATGAACTGTGGAGGTACTATTAGATTCTGAAAATATGGCATTTCAATTGTGTGCTGCAATCAGTCCAAGTATCATAGTTTTGCCCACGTTTAATTGTAACAAGAGACAATTTACTCAATACTGCATTTATAGCTGGTTAATCTGAAGTGTTTAGTGGAGAGCTGATGCCTCATGACATAAATCCTTACTCATATGAGCACTCTTTAAAAAAGGAGGAGACAAGAAGTCTGGTTAATAATTGAATGGGCAATAGCATAGTATGATCAAATAGGTCTCATCCTGCAAACTCATACAGACAAAGTTAACCCTGTACCATGGTGCTGGAGAGACCCTTTCCCAGTGGGTATGTTCTTGAAGTAACTGGTCATTTGCTACTCCCAGCAGAGCCCACTGACAAGTTTAGGCTGGAAGGTTTAGGGTGGGTGTAAAAAGTGAAAGATGAACAAGAAAATTTTAACTCAGCAAAAAATAATTTGTTTCCAATTCCATCACTGAACTGAAAAATCAGTGACATGTGGGGTTGATATTGAATTAGAGAAAAGATTTCAAGCCAGACAGCCTGTGGAGTAGTTAGTTGCCCTCTGCCAATTGCTGGCTTGCATTATTTATAGATGGCATGGACTCCTAGAGATAGAGATGCCTGCAGCCAGTGATATCACATAACTTGGCTATGCATCTTCAGAAAGGATGGCTAAATTAATTGGATTTTCAGGGCATATTAATAGTGTCATTAGAACAAAACAAAACAGAAGGATTTTAATGTTACATATTAGAAAATATTAGTTTCCAGTAATGGCAGAGACTGGAAGTTCCCTGTGATGCTCAGGGATGTCCTGTTTTTTTGGTAACACAGTTGTATGTAAAACACTCTTTTGTTCCATTTACCAAGAATTTCTTGTATCACTACAATCATGAGAAATTGAAGGCAAGTGTTTTTCTTCTTTCACTCAAATGTTTGTGGGTTTGTGAATTTTTCTGCTCTTTGCACATACTTGCTTTCTCAATTGTCTTCCTGTCTTGCTCAGTGAATACAGTGAATTAACTTCACCAACTGTTTGGGTCATGTATACAGCAGTGAATGAGGAGAAAAAAATAATATATTCTCAAACAATAAATATACAAATACTTCTGCAAATGCATGAAGCTCCCAATTGCGTTCAAGAACAACTAAAAGATACCAAGTAATTTTCTCTCATTTTAAGCTGCTACTCTGGATAGTGCTTATTAGTATTTTCATGGCAAATAGAAATTTAAATTTAATTCATTCTCATGTGTTTCATTGGAAGGCTTTGGGATGGAAGCAACCTTGCTTTTGGTGGTTGGTTATTCTCACACAAAAGGTGTGGCTATTTCCTTTCTGGTGTTAGCAGTAGGCTTCAGTGGCTTTGCAATTTCAGGTAAGAATTAATCTTATTCTTGCTTTTACTATTCATGATAAAAGTGATGTTATTATCCTCACTATTCTTACTGTCATAATTTCTATTATTTTGTTTGCTCTTAATGTGGTAACCTATGGGGTGTTTGTTATTTCATCCCATATCAGAATTAATTTACTTCGGTGTCTATGAAACGTGTTGCACACAATAGAAGCTTTGAAAAGACCCTGCTCTTTACTGATCCAAATTTACATCAGCTTTATGCTATTATTTTCTAATATACTTTTACACTGTCAGTCACCTTTTCATCCTATTTATCTGTATGCCTAAAACGAAAAAGAGAGACAGAGAGGGAGCGAGAGAATTACTCTGCAGTGAATAGTTGCACAAAGGCTATCAGTTGCAGTTCTGTCCCCAACCCTAGCACTCAATTTCTGCTTCCTACGTCAGCCCTCCCTCTGATGCCTCCTACATCCAGCCCTTCTCCAGAAGTTGTTTCTAACACTTTCATGAGTCTTACCCACGTTTTGTAGTCTCAAGCTGTTTTGTGGCACCATCAGTACCAGCATCACTGAAAAAAACTCATTTTTCTATGAAGATTAAAGATTTTTCTTAAGATTGAAGATCTTTCAAGAAGACTGCCAAGAACATGGATCTATTGAACAAAATTGACCAGCAAAGTAACTGCTGGTGTTCAGTTATTTCAGGATTCTGCAGATGGGAAGTGGTTTTGCTGCTCAGTTACGAGGTTCTTGCATAGCTGGTCATTTCTATCAATCAACTTTTATTGCAGGATTTTCCCAGTAGTCTATTTCTTACCTTATTTATTACCATGCCCTCGGAATTAATTGTCACTTCTTGCGATCTACCATACTTAATATGACTAATTTTCATTACCTAAGGAATGATAAATATCTGAGCTGATATTTAGTATTTGTTTTTAATTTCTTAATAAAATATGTGCTCAGAAGACACACTACACTAAGGATAATCGTTTTTCCTACTGGTTTATATTCAATTTTTTTATTACGCTGTTAAACTCTGTTAAACCACTCATGTGGTTAAAACACCAAAAGAAATTAATTAAAAACACTACTACATAAATAAAATGATAGAAGACTTCACTAATTTGAGGTGTTGATTCCTTAATTCAAAATATTTGCAAAGTTCACTGTTCCAGTATGAGAAAATGGAAAGTACAGACACTTTAAACAGGGCCAAAATAAACTTTATTTTCTATACTACATAATCTTCAGAGGTGCAGGAGGGAGGTTGCTAACCTTTTTAGTCTTCCTCAGCCAGAATGGCTGCAGAAAGCCCTGTTGGCCGGGTAGTGCAATGCTGTTCAGCTGGCTGTTTCTCTCATTTTTTGTAGGCTTCAATGTGAATCACTTGGACATAGCCCCTCGTTATGCCAGCATTCTGATGGGGATCTCCAATGGCGTGGGGACGCTGTCGGGAATGGTGTGCCCACTCATCGTTGGTGCAATGACAAAACATAAGGTAACATTTCTCCATGTTTTCTGGGAAAAGGTTAGGTAATGCAACAAATGTAAGACATTTCAAAGATTCCTGGGGATGCCATTCCATCACTGTCTCTGCAGCTGCTTTTTGTTTGTCTTAAACATGCATTTTTAATTACTGCTTTGGCCTAATTCTCAGCTATTATAACTAATTATCTGTGTAGGCAGATATTATTTAATACCACCTGAGTCTGAGTCTCTGTAGTATCTCCATACAACTGTGCAATGCTTACAGGGCTTGGAAAACTCCTCTGCAATGCATCCATACCCCCATGGTAGCAAACATTGATATTGATTTACAATAATATTTGTGTAGTTGTTAGAGAAATCCCTGCATTTCCAACTCCACAAATATTTCACATGCAAGAGAGAAACTTTACTGTGAGAAAAAACCAAAAAAGAAACCTAAGTTTTATTATATCTGTTGTAGTTATAGATAAAAAAAAATCTTTGCAATGGTTCTCATAATTTGTTCTATCTTCAGCATCAGGAATCAAACAGTGATCACAGTCATTCCTCAATATGAGCTAATTCATGGTGTAATTTGGATATTTCTTATTACTGGAAACTTAATGAGACCTGCACCATTCTTTCAGACCCGTGAGGAATGGCAGAACGTCTTTCTGATTGCAGCCCTGGTGCATTACAGTGGTGTAATATTCTACGCTATC
>NW_005054331.1:5801686-5808791 GCF_000277835.1 Geospiza fortis
AAGAGAAATGTGGCATAATTGATCAGGATGAACTGGCAGAAGAAACAGAGATGAACAATGAAACTTTTGCAAGTCCAAAGAAAACGTATGGTGCTACCAGTCAAAATAGTGAAGTACAGAGAAGGGAATGGAGGAAGCAAAAGCAAGTAACTCAAGACATGGAGGAACAGACTTCTTACCATTATGAAAATGGAAATTTTCAAGATTTGTCTTAACACTTGAAACTGTAAGATTTGTATAGCAGCTACTCCCATGACTCCTGCCTAGCTGCCCCAAATCATCAGGTATTCACATTTATTGTCTTATTCAATTACATAACATCTGGCCATATGGCTAGATTTGAGGGGTGATAGTTCCCTCCCAGTGGTGTGTAAGAAGCTAACAACAATAGGACTGGGATAAGTGATCCTAGATCTTCTCCCAGCCATTATATGACCTTGGGAGAGCTTCTGTGCCAGTTAGATGACCAGCCCTGGCAGGGCTCCTGCTTGATGCAAGCTGTAGAACCTACTACAGGAGCAAGGAGTTCCCTCATCATCTCATCTGAATGGAGAAAGTACAAAGGATACCAGATGGTGGATCCACGGTGATCTGTGTAATCCCTGGTCTCCAGTGGTGTCACAGTCTGTAGTAAGCAGCCCTGCTTTGCTTTTTTAGGTTTCCTGCAGGGTGGCATTTGAACTGCTTAATCCATGTCAAACTGCAAGTTCATGCTGAAAGATCAGAGCAGAAGGAAAAGTAGATTTATGACAGTAGGCTGTAATGAATTACTAATAGTCACTTAACAAGGGGAAGAGGAACATGTGGCAGATGTGGCAGGATTGTTTCAACAGCTCCTACAAACTGATTGGCAGAAATCTTTATATGCACACCCCACAGAGTATGGATGAGACCATAAAATGGATACTTGTAAAATTTCTCCCCCTCCAAAGATTTTGTGCTGGCATGAGATAATTTTAAATACAAAATCATCGTTAGTGATGCAATATTAATAATCCTTATGAAAGGAAATCTTAGCCCTGTTTTGATTAGGATTCTCACTCAGTTCATCATTGTGCAGTAATTTGAATATATTTTTTTAGTATTATATTGATAGAATTCCTGCTCTCAACACCAACAGTCCTCATTTAGATGAAAGAGCTTGCTTACAGGAGTATTTAGTTCTGGATCTGTAATTTTTCAATGCCTCAGTCTTGTTCTTGCTACGAATGAAGCACTGTACCATTTGAGAGTTAACAGGGTACCTGTTGAAAGTAATGTATAAAAGTAATTATCCTCTGCCATTGATATACAATTGACAGTATAAAGTGGCTTTAGCCTTTTTCTACCATTTTTAGAATCAAACAGTGGAGCATGCTGTATCATCTCAGTTAGCTGCAACTCAGAGACTCATTGTGGCATTAATACTCTTTTCAGAATGGATAATTTCGGTAAGATGTAATTTAATTTGTCTCTCATTATGACTACTGCCTCATTAAATTCAAGTGAAAGCTATCTTGTCTGGCCTATGCTGTGCTTTGTGATGTTTCAGTATTATTGTTCTCATTTACCACGTGCAGCCACTGTTATGCACACAGGATTTGAACATTTCTCTGATGCATTTTGTTATTTTATTGAAGTGCAATTGGATAGCATGAGTGCAATTACACTTGTACATTCATTTGAATCCATAGATGATTTATCTTCCCTACAAACAGGTATACTGGGAAGCTAGCTATTCTCTGTTCATGTCTCTTGTGTCTCTTCTACTCAGCAAAATTCAATCTGCAACTGTATATGGGAAGAAGGAAAGTGAGTTGAATGCTTAATTTGACTACAGTGAAGACTTTTGATATGAGCAGATAATTTAATGAAAGTGGTAGTTTTATGGTACAGCTCAATCCTGCTTTTCAAAAAATCAATTTATTAATAAGCCAGCCCAAAAAAACGTGTCACTTTGTGCTGTTAAGTCAGAAAATAATATATATATTTTTTTAATTCAAAAACCCATTTTAGACTAGAGTTCCTTATTTCACTACTGATATTTAGAACACATATAAGAAAATATTTCTTTCAGGTGTTAGTCAGCTTTTGGGGATTTAATTGGCAGGAACTTGGGTCAAATATTCTCATTAGTCTATCACAGTAGCAGGACCAGCTGCTGTCAAACTATTTTGCAACATTCACCATAATTTACAAAAGAAAGAGGTCCACCACTTGGCGTATGTGCAAAGCAAACAGCCTCTTGCTCCCTCTCCAGTAATATAACATTCATATAGTTGCTACAGGAAGTCTAATAGGGAAAACCATATTATGAAAGGATTCAATATAGGAATCTGTGTAAGTATAATCTGAGGGAGAAAAGACCAGACAATGTATTACTCTAGAAACAGTAACATTTGCTTAGAAGCAGCATCATTTTCCAGTAATGATGAAGGGTAACTTTCCTGTCATTAAGAGGAATACAAAGGGAGTGAATGCTGTTGTTATGACAAAGAACTACAAACATCCTAACAGTTTGGGAAATGGCCAGCTGGCCCACAAGAGCTTGGCTGCCTCTCTGGTGAGTGTAGCTGCTATTTTTTCCTGTTGCAGATGCACCACAGCTGTCACAAGTGACATGCCACAGCTCAGTTTAGCAGGATCATTTTATATCCATGAACAGACTGCACTGATTTAGTTCAGTGGAAGTTTGACTTCAGTGGACATTTGAGCAGTATTTAATACATTGAAAGAAATAGCTTAAAAACGTCTGGACAAACTTTTGCATTTAAAAACCCCCTTTCTTTTTTGTCTGAATTTAACTGTCTATTAACCCAATATATCAATTGGGTTGATAATAATATATCAGCTCTTACCAGTTGAAGTTGCATACATGCCACAGTGCTTTTTCAGGCAGCCACAGTGAGATGTTTTGGCTTTCTCCCTTTCCTTTTCATTTGTTTAAATATTTCAGGTGCATTGCATGAAGTGTAAACATCAGCACTGGTTGGAAACTAGGCTTTTTCCTGGAAATCTCTGAACTTAATCAACTCTTGGATTTACACAGTGGCTTCCACAATCCTGTATGACAGAAAATAAAGACAATCTATTGAGAACAAACTGACTTGTAGTGCCAGTTTTTGCTGGATGTTTCTATCTGCAATGTGGTTCAGTAGAATTTTCTTGTGGAGTCTAAGGAGATGTGGTCACTGAGGATGTTTTTCCTAAAAAATGACTTCTTAAAATAAGTCAGAATTTGGACCATTTAAACAATCAGGGAAACTGGTATATCCTGCTCAGACTTCTAAAATGTCATGTCTCAGATGGTAGTAGATGTGCATAATTCAAATTATATTTTCTATGGAGAAATTGTAGCTTGACTACACTTTATTTATTACACTGTTTGAATATTTTTCTGTCCCCACGTCCAAAATAACTTTTGCATATTTTCAAATATGACAGTGCTCATACAAGTCAGAGTTTGATTTGAAAATGGCTTTCTGATTGCAGAAGGAAGCAAAATGTACTTTACACTGGAATAGAGATTTTAATTAAGCCAGAGGAAGATTCAGCTCTCCATAAGTTGAGATGGTAGAATAGTCCACAGGAATGAATTCAAGCCCGAGGAGAAAAAAAGCAGTACAGTAAGTCCCAGGAATATGTTGTTCACTGTTGTTATCTACTAATCTTTCTTAACAAAGAAAGCTGTAGCTTTTATTTCTTTGACAGTTTATATTTTTTAGGCACTATCAGTAGACATTTAATGATAATTAATACTCCTCTTATATTCTTGTAAGAGTTAAAAAATTTGCTCCTTTTAGTGAGAAAGGCCAAATTAATGACAGAAATGATGAAAAATTCACCTGAGTAGGAATTTCTCTAGGGAAATAATCACAGTCCAAAAGATTGTACAGACTTTGGGGTGGAATATATAACAAGGGCGTCCAGATGTTGACAAAGTGCCAGGAGGAGTCTCATGTGTAACATAATGAACTGAAAGCAGGAAGGTAAAAATTAACTCAAGGTCATGCAAAATGTGTTAAGGTTTCACATGTATGTTTCCAACTGACTTCTTTTGATGGTTACAGAGATCTGTAAGTTTAGTCATTATTTTAAGGAAAATTTTGTAAACCGCCAGATTTTTTATCTTAATTTTCTCTTTACTTTCAATTGAAGATCTTAATTTTAGACTGCTACTTAATTATTCATATTTTAAGAAAGAGGAGTATTTCTTGGGATTTAAAGAATAGAAAGGGGCATAGAGAAAAAGAGAAAGCAAATTGCTGCCACAAGGCCATGCAGACAGAAGGCTGAGTATGGATAAGAAATCAAATTTCAAATCCTGGAAGTAGAATTTGGAGTTCTCTAGATTTTTGAATTAAAAACCTACAGGATATGTGCCATGATCTAATATTCTGCATCATCCTAGGGTCCATGTCAAAGCTTAATTCTCATGAAATCAGGAATAAATGGAGATTTTTATGTCTTCCAAATGTTGGATTAGGCAATACTGCTGGAAAAGTAAAATTATTAATACTATTGCAGCTCTATGCGTCCATGCAGAAGACAGGCTTCCTAGTAAAAATGCTTTCAACTACTTACATACTGGTATCAGTTATTCTTAACTTCCCTTTGATAACAGTGTTTTGCTGTGACAGAAAAAAATTATCCCTTTTCTATCTCAACTGTTTTGTTTTTGTCTTTATACTATTTATCATTTTTATAGCTCTTCTGCATGCAAAATTGCATAAGTAAAGAAGGAAATTGATGTAAGAAATAAAGTAAGATTGTACTTCTTCATGCTGAACTATCTATAGCATAACAAGAGCCAATACATTTTTTCCACAGAATATTTGGGTATTTTAAGTCTTGATCACAATAAAAACTTGACCCATTTATTTTGTTTTCTCCATCCCATGTTGTTGTGTACTGCACCTCAATTTAATTACTGTATTGGATATCTGCAGTAGCTAACAGACTAAATTTGTTTATGTATAACCATATTTATCTGCTCAATAAAGTCAGTTCTCAGACAGTTGCTGTAGAAATTTTTGACAACTATTTCACTCCGTGTTTTAGACTTAGTTCTATCTGCATGGCAAATTCAGAACTCCCCTGAGAAGGTCATGGCTGTTTTGTTAAATATGTGTCAGGAAAACAGTGGAACTCATGAAAAATACATCTCCATTGGCTCAGAGTTTTGGTTGCCCAGAGGTGTCTGACAAATCTTTGAAGCACCAACCAGGAAGACAACAATGTTTATAAAACAGGAAGTATTTGAGAACCCCCAATAAAGATGCCTCTGCCCTCTGAAGCTGGCAGTCATCACAAGAAGCAACATGCCAGGTGCTTTCTCCTGGCTGGGAATAACTGTAATGAACAGAAGGGGAATTCATGGGAGAAAATTGCTGATGCGGTGCTTAAGATAAGAAAAACGGGACTTTCTCTTCTTCTAGGGAGGGGACTCAGCTTGTTCCCTGCTCCTTCTCTGGTGTGCAATCAAAAGAAAAATGTCTACAGGTCCTGAGAGACCCCATTTTTTCCTTGGCAATGATCAGTCGTGTAGTTTGTACTGGTACAAATCTGCAGGAGGCTGGAAGTGGCTTATACATAAATCAGCCCTTGCTGATTTATGTTGGGCAAGGGGAAACTATAACAGTAACATGAAACTTGAATTTAGACATGAAAGAGATTAGCATTAAGGACAAATAAGAGAAGGACAATCAGTGTGAATGGATGTAATGTTACTTCTGTGGAATAATGCTGCTGTGTGGGGCAGGCACGGGCAACTGGGAGTAACCCCAGCAGGTAGGTTTTCCCTCAGCAAGGGAATGCAATGGAATTACCTCTGTCCTGTTCACTTCCCATTTCCCAGTGCCCCATACTGCCTGCAAGTTTACCTGTTACAATGCTTGGATAGAGTGAAGAAAGCTACTGCAGTCACACTAGACCGCTATCTTTACCTTGTATTTTCTTGTTTTCGTGAGTAGCTTCCCTTGACCCCTGCTAACTGATGGTATGGTACACTAGACACCAGGGCAGCCCAAAGCCAAAATTAGCAAGGGATTGCTTTTTAGCACATTCCTTTTTTTTTTAATTTTTATTTTATTTTATTTTATTATTATTATTTTTTATTATAATTTTGGTAGGAAGAGGCAAATTCTGTGCCAAGGTTCATGGCAGCAGAGGCTGGAAGTCCTTGGTGGGCAGCTGAAATATTACCCTGGCTGGCCAAAGGTCAAGGCCATGCTGGCAGGTCCTGCTCCCTCTGCTCTGCCAGAGCACACAGCAAACTGTCATGCTTGTAGGGGGCTGAAGGGCAAAGTTGCTGACAAAGCTGGGAGGGGAGCTGCAGTCAGGATCTCTGTATCCTACCCTTGTTGGCTGCCTGGGTACAGGAGCTGTCAGACCATGAGAAACATCTGGTGCTTCTAAGAATTTTTCGGCGGTCCTCATCCACACTCTTACTATACCCAAGGAACCACTTCTATTCCATTTTAATGAAAACTTGTGAGCAGCTTAAAATGTCCCTTGTCAACTGGCATCTTCTGCTGCTGTATTTACCTGAGACAAGGAGTAGCCCCTCAGCTAATTCCTTGTCTCTCCCAAGATGTATCCCAAGCCTGGAGCTCATTATGCATCAGTGCTCCCAATCTCACCCTCCTTCAGTGCCCTTGAGCTGTACCTTTGGTCCATGCATCCCTCTTGCCCCCTCCTTTTTCCCCAGCGTGGTGGCAGGTGCCCCAGCCCAGGAAACATTCAAGGTCAGGGTGGATAGGGCTCTGAGAAACCTGGTCTGGTTGAATATGTCCCTGCTCATAGCAGTGGGGGTGGAGTAGATTACCTTTGAAAGGTCCATTCCAATCCAAACTTGGGCAATTTTGCGTCTTTCAGAGAAGATATGGTGCTGACTCATGCCAGATATTGGGTAAGACTTACCTCAAAAGAAATGTGCCTCTTCAAAAAACATGCAGGAGAAGTTTGCTAACAGGTTGTTCTCTGTTTGTGTCAATGGCTGGCATTGGTTTCAGAGGACACAGACACATATTAGTTTGAAAAAAAAATATCACAAAATGTTTTCTTGAGCCATCAAATTACTGCAAGAGCTGAAGGTCAGCAAGGCTTCCAGCCCAACACACCACAC
>NW_005054331.1:5808852-5856377 GCF_000277835.1 Geospiza fortis
CAGTAATATTTTTGCTAATGCTTCCCCAAGAAACTATGAAATATCTAAGAATGACAACTGAAGTCCACCAAACTTGCGTAGAGTTTGAGTTCCCACACTTGGTGTTGTCCCCAGATTGTGACTTAACATTTTAATTTATTTAGTGATGCTTTATTTTCTTTGGAGATATAGGTTTCTGTACTACGGTCTTAGTGAAAGATGCCCAGGTCAATTTGGCTACTCCACAGGACTATTTCTCCCCAGCTGCAGTACTTGAAATTCCCTTTGTTGAAGTTTGTAGGATACCAGTCAGGCCATTTCTACAACTTGTCAAGGCCCCTCTGAGTGGCAGCATGAGGAGCTGTCGCACTAACTACTCCTACCAGTTTTGCATCATCTGCAAAGCTGTTGAGGGTGTGCTCTGTCCCATCATACAAGTCATTAATGACTTGTATTAGTCTTTAATGGCTGGTCTTAGTCATATTAGTCATTAATAACTGGTTTTAGTCTTGGGTCCTGGGATATACCACAAATCACTGCCTCTAGCTGGGCTTCCTGCTGCTAATCCCAAACCTGTGAGGCAAACAGTTTAGCCAGTTTCAAATCAAACTCACTGTGTACTTATCTATTATGTGCTTTATGATTTTGTCAATGAAGACAGTGCTGAAAGTCTTGTTAAGTTCAAGCTCTGCCCTTGTTCACTGAGCCTGTCTTCTTGTCATAGAAGGTTATTGGGTTCTGTGCCTCCTTCTTAAAGACAAGAATGATGTTTGATTTTTTCCCAGTCATCAGGAATCTCTCCCAGTAGTTACAGCCCTTCAAATGCAATTGAAAGTGGCCTTACAGTGGCACCAGAAGCTTCCTCAGCACTATTAGTACATTCCATCAGAACCCGTTGACTTACGCATGTCCAGTCTGTGTAGATGCTCCTTAAACTGATTCTACTCCATGGAGGGCAAGACTTGGGCTTTTACACAGGTTTCAGGCACCTGGAATTCCTGGAGGCTGCTCTTATCAGTGAAGACTGAGGCAAAGGCAGCACTGAATACCCTTGTTTTCTCTAAGTTTGTCAGGTAGTCCTCTGTCCCATTAGGCAGCAAACCCAAATTTTCCCTAATTTTCCTTCTTCTGCTTATATACCTGTAAAAGTCTTTCTTGTTACCCTGCACGTTTCTTGCCATATGCAATGGTGTGGCCTTTAACTTTGCTAACACCATCTCTGCATGCATTGCATGCTTTGTATTCCTCTTGAATCATGTAACACTGCTTCTACAACTTCTATGCTGCTTTTCTATGTTTAATTTTAATTAGAAACTCCTTGTTCATTCATATGGGCCACCTGGTGACTTTGCTTGATTCATGCTTTAAAGATGGAATGCTCTTTAACTTGGAGGAGGTGATTTTTGAATTATATCCAAAATCCCATGATATTCTTCAGAAACAAGTCCTCAACATGCTGAAATATGCAGAGCTATGGTCCACCATCTAAAGGCAAATAATGGAGACATACCAAATTTTTAATTAATTTCTAAAATTCTGAACTGGGAAGTAGATTGCTAAAATACTGTTGAATTGTGAAATTAAGTGGAGAGATCAAGCACAGGTACAGGAAGAGTGCTTTTCCATACCTCACTTATTGCCTTGAAATAATCCAAGGTCAGTTGTAAATGCAGTCAAGGTCTCATTTCACTTTAGCACCTGCTGGCTGACATTCTGATTAGAGAAATCATGTGTCTCTGCCCACTTTAAATGACAATCTCAAAAAACTCTATCCAGGCAATTATGGATAAGGATTTTTCACCTGAAGAAGCAAGGAACAGTATATTAACAGAACAGAGATTTATTACATTCAAGAAGCCTAAAATATCTGGTTAATTATAGTTAATTCCTGGAATAAATTGATGGTATTCCAAACAAGATTTTATCAGCTTCTTTGCAATACAGTCCATTTTACTGGCATGGTGTTCAAAGGTTTCTATTGCAACCCATATTTAGGGGAGTTACATAAAGCTTGGTGTAGGAATAAGTGACAAAGGTTTTGTTTATTTCATATTATTATCTGTTGACTTTAAAAGGCCTAGGTAACAAGACAAGTTAAGCAACAAGTCAATGATTAAACGGATAAGATGGATATCAACTCTGCTAGTTTAAAAAGATATTTAGAAAGTATGAAGAAAAAACCCCAGTTCTCTGAGTTGTAAGGAATTTGAAGTACTAAAATTTTTCTGTTCTGCTTAAAGTCTCTGACATTTATTAATTATCCTCTTTCTCAGGCAGCTAATTTTTGTATCATTTTTAATATTTGGGGAGAGGCATATTTTTGGCATATTCCTTTTATAGATCAGCTTTACAATACAGAAAAGTTATGCTTTGTCAGTTTTCTAAAAAGATATAAGTCTTTTTCAGAGCAAATGTCTTGGAATATAGACAGTATCATGCAATAGCAGTGACATAAAGGTCTTGCACAGTTTAAGGTTACAGTTCATCATTTATTTGAGCAGCAGTTCTGTCATTGGGAAAATAGCAGTTCCCTCACATTTTCTAACTTTGACTTAGCACCCTTGAACTAAATTGAAAGTGGTAAGACCCAGGTATATTCTTCTTTTGCTCTCTCTGGAATGAACTGGATGTGGAGAAAAAAAGAATGCAATTTCAGGGTTTATAAACATTTCCAGATTGATATCACATATCCAGTTGAAAAATGTTTTCTGAATAATGTTGCTACCTGCATTTTTTTCCTCCTCTATTAATCTTTTATTTGGCGTGTGTATATGTGCATGTTTAGCAGCTGCACATTAGTGAGACACAATCTGAAACAGAATCTCTGCCTGTATCTGGGTAATTTTCATGCTTACAGGAAGGAATCCCTTTTGCTGTTGTGTTACATAAGGATGACTTTCTGGAGGTATATATTACATACAGGAAGTAATCAGTTTATTAATATTAGAACAAGATTGCATCTAATAATCACACTATTATTCCCGTATTTGGTACCATTGATGTTTCCATCAACTTCTGCTGCTGAGTTTATCAGCAGCAGCTATTATGGGGAAAGACAACCAGAAAAAGATTAGGGTATGACTTTTGCCCCTCAGTTGTTGGTGATGTCAATTTAATCACATGTAAAGATTCTCCTTCCTTTGAGTAGAAATAACAACACTTACACATGGACATATACATGCTTCACCTCCCAAAAAATTCATGTGTAATTTTGCTGCAGCTGAGACTTATCTGTCATCCTCGTGATAACGAGAACAGCAGCTCCCATTATTGGTACTATCTTGTTTCAATTTTTCACTCAAATTTAATAGATGAGAAACTGGAACTGTACTCTCCATTCTGTGTGGTGGCTGGTTCATGTGGACTGGGGATGTTTTTGTTAAGCAGTTCTGTACATCAAATGGGTTGGTAGAAAGCCTCCTGAATCCTCCTGGAGCATATTTCCTTGCTAGTTCCTGCTGGACAAAAGAGTTAACACCAGGGCTGGATGCTCAATCCAGTCACTTCTCTGAAGAACTTCCTAGCTGGTACTTCTGTAATGATAACACCTTCCTTTCCCCATTTCCTTGGTGGTAACCAGTTTCATTGCATACGAATATGGCTGCAATTGGCTGTGATACATAGAAATTAATCCTTCAGGCTCTCAAGGATTTATTCAACCATGGATTATCAGCTGAGAAAAGGACATCTCCTTATGAGCACAGCACATCCTCTGGATAGGCAGCTCCACTGACCAAGGGAAATACAAGTTTTGGTGGAAGGCTTCTAAATTCAGAGAGCTGCAGGCACAGTCCCCCACTAACTTGAGGCAATTTTGAGGAAACCTCGAGGGAAAGGATAGAAACCTGTAATTTGGCTCCATACTTGTAAAGAGCCAGTGCATAGGGAGGAACAATGGCTTAAGTTGCTGAGGAGGTGAGCTGCCATACTTTGAGTTGATTTTCTTTTTTCCCTTTTCCTCATAAATTTTCTTATATTACGCACCTACTTAGAGAAAGAGTTAATGCCTAAAATTAATTGTAAGATTGAGTCGCTTACAAAGGTTTTACAGGAGGGGGGTCACAAAAGACAAAAAACAGAGCTAGACAAACTTTCCATGCATGCAATCTACTCTAGATAACACAGTTTTGTTATATGTTTTGTGTTTGAAGGTGAGATGGTGAGATGGAATACATCAGCCAAGTGAGATTTGGCATAAATGAGGGATCTGCCAATGCAAATGATCCCATATTTTGGGATGAGACCAAATTTTGGACAAAAATTGAATTCAGATTAGATATTGATAAATGAAGATTTTGTTCAGATTGAGCCCAAGCTAATAGTGCTATGAGATAAGTAACTTCTCAATTTCCTGATATGCTTTATATAAATTTAATAAGCTTTTTACCACGTTTCGTTTCTTTCTTCTAAAAAGAAAGAAACTAAATGTGGTATAAAGCTTATTAAATTTTTCAGAATTTCAGAATGCAATGATGTCAACTGAAGATTAGGAAAGAAAGGAAAATAAACTAATTCTTCCAAGATCTATTGTTCAATATCCCTTTAACTTTCCCTTCAATGACCATACTTTTCCTTGATCTTCAAATCCCTTTCTTTCTTTAGTACCAGCTCTTTACTTGGTGGAAACTAAGAGCATGATCAGATTGACCTGCCCTAGTACATGAAACTACTTTTCTAAGTTTGAAAAGATCTCAGCTGTATCCAGGACCCAGCAGTATCTAATTTCCAGTCCCTTTCATCTTTTCTTAGCTGAGTGGAGTCATGAGTACTCTTCAGCTAAACTTGTGACATATCTCAGTATTTTCTGGGCTAATTGGACACTGAAAGTCTAGTACTGCTGCTACTCCTCTTGCCTGCCACAAGTGATCAGAAGTTCATTTTTTGATTTTTTGTCTAAATTCTCTTAGGGAACAAGGAAGAGTCAAAAAAAGCTTGGAGAGCTGCTCTACAATAAGGTCCTGAGGTACTACTAAGCTTTAAAACAGCCTCATCTGGAGTCTCCCACATACCTTGCCTGTGGGTTGAGGGTGCTGTTTAAGTTCAAGCCTGGCCTTCTAGTCCTGGTTTGTGTTAAGTTTCTGGAAGTGTGTTTGGTATTGTCTCCTCATGCCCTGGCTAACGAGTGGATTTTTCCCCAGGTGGAATGCAGGGCTAAGCTGTAGCCTGCAATATCTGCAGTCCTGTCTCTGCTCTGCTTCCTGGAAGGACCTTGGGCTGAGGCTGCAAGCAGTGCGCTCCCAGCCATGCACCTGGCCCCACCTCTTCCTGCTGCTCTTGGTTGATCCCTGGATGGCCCCTCATCCTGGTTCACCATGTTGTGTCCCCTGGGCCTGTTGCTATCAGCAACCTGGGCACTCAGGTAGTGTGGAGCTGTCCTGAGCTCCAGTTTTATCCCCTCATGGAACAGCTCTGCTCCTGCTCCTTCCTGATGTACAAGTGCCTCCTTGCCAAAGGAAGAAGGCAGCCTCTCCCAAACTGAGCACTGCAGCATTACTTACAGTGGAATCTGATGTTCTCTTTCCTCTTAGATGTCAAGGCAGATGTGATGATATCTCCATCAGCTGCTGAGTGTGCAATATTCCCATTTTTGCCTGGTTGATCATGGACTTCTTGGGACAGGATAGGGAGATTCACCCAGGCTTTGTCCTGGGGACGTCTTGTGCATCTGATGCCAGCTCTGCAGCCTTCCTTCTCAATGAGTGAGAGCAGACATCTGCCTGCAATGCTTCAGGGCATGGTAGAGCCTCCTCTAGAACAATAAATTATACACCTGAGGGTTTAAAAGGTTAACAGTGACTCTGCCTTGCCAGATAGCATCAGCAGAGCTCATCCTGCATCTCCACTGCTTTACACTGTCCATTCATATGCTGTCTAGTCTACACTTCCCTCCTGAAAGAAATGGTTTTTCGCTAGCTACTGAACTAGTCCTTTTAAACATCTGTCTTTTTCTTGACACTAGACAAAGTATGAGAAAAAAGGAGAGGTTTAAAAGTTTGCAGAATGAATTTACTTGGTGTGATTATTTTAACAATTCAAAAACCCATCTAAAAATATTCTTATATTTATTTATTAATAAATACTTCACTTGTCACCTTTGACATTTAGTGTAAGAGAACTACTTATTAATGAAAGGACAGTGCTTTCATTTACTGGAATAGATCAACATTTCTTAAAAATTTTATCTCTCCAAATATTTACATAAATGAGGGCTAACCCATATTGAACTCAATCACTATCACACTGTAAAACATCAAAATGTCAAGAGAAAAAAAATTGTAAGAATACAGTATATATTTAGCCCAAGGCTTCTCGGAGAACTTCTTATCAGCTAATACTGTACCAACATGTTTAATTTATAGCTGTGATTTCTTTAGGAACTTGTAAACTTGTAACCTCTAGAAGGGGATAAGGGTGGGGAAGAACATGTAATATCAGTGTGTTAATTAAAATTTAAAATAATGAGAGATAATCTAATGTGGAATACCAGAACTTATTAATAGAAAAACACATCCTAATTTTCAGTTAAGTTAGCTGGAGGGAAGCAGACCAAGTTTCCCCTACTGAAACTTAATTTTTGATGCTGTAGCTGATTCCACATATAGTCAGCTCTCCTCTTGCATCCAGGCAGCTGTAAGATGGTATCTTACATATATGGCCTCACTAGAGCTTGCTGGCTAACAATTAACTGCCTGTCACCAGGGAGGAATTCCCCCTCTTAGGACAGATTGTTCTGTGGTCATTTTACCCTTCATGACATTCCACTTAAACTATGTGACTGGCAAAGACAGATAATTTCATCAGGGCAAAATGTAAGATTATTCAATAAGTTTTGCCCTGCTCAGAAACTGAATAATCAGAGAGCAACTTATAATGAAGAAGCTCTGATTAATGAAATACTTATTCAACAAACTTAACTAATCCTAAAAGCAGTAATTCCTCCACTTTTGAAATGCAGGAGGTAAAAAAAAGATTAACAGACATAAGAGTTAACTTATTGAAATTTGCAGCCATTCCTTACCAAATTTTTAACCTGTACAGAAACAACTGTAGCTATTAAGATTGCCTAATTATCTCCAGATGATAAAATTAATTCTAAGCATGTGATAATCTTGGGCCTCTTTCCAGAAATGAAAAAGTGAGGGTGCTTGAGCACAAGAAATGGCTGGTTTGAGGAGACAGACCAAAGTGTTGTAGAGGATGTGAATCCTCTGGATAGCAATGATAAATAAGATGTGCCACAGGGATGAAAAAGGAGCTGAGGGTGACTGCAGCTTAGTGCAACTGTTTATGGTCGTGTTGTGAACACTTTCTGAGCTGAAACTGATGGTTTGTGCTGAGGCACAATTTCGTTTGCATGATTTCTCAGGTGTCTGCAGTACCATTCATTCCGGGAGATGTAAGAATAGGGAAAAAGAGGTCCTTGAGCACAAGTAGATCTTGGTCAAGACACCTGTCCCTTGGCCTATGAAACAAACACAAAGATATCTCACTCATTGTGACTGCTGCAAATTAGAACTTTTGTCAGAAATGCCCAGGTGATTTAAGGGTATTGACAGCTCCAGGTGCCAGTGGGGAAAGCTGATTTATCTTTCAGCCAGACCAGACCTACCCCTTGTTGCAAGTCCCATCTGTCCCAAGATGTTTCCAGGAATCCCTAGGCCAAGAAGGTGTGTTTTCCCACTGGTAAGACAGGAAGTTTCTCCCTTTGCATTTTGGGGAACAGAGAAATTAATCCATTAGCAGAGATCTATCTGGCTTTAGCTCCTCATCCTTACCTTCCCTGTGGTAATGACTGTCTAATGCAGGAAAGAATCTGCCTCCAGTTGTGCCAGGGGTGATTGAGATTGAATATTAGGAAAACTTTCCTCACCAACAGGGTTATCAAGCATTAGAACTGTCTGCTCAGATAAGTGGTTGAGTCACCAACCCTGGAGGTATTAAGAAGTTGTGCAGATGTGGCACTTACGGACATGGTTTACTGGTGGACTTGGTGGTGTTGGGTTAATGGTTGGACTCAATGATCTTAGAGGTTCAACCTGAACAGTTCTACAGTTCTCATGTGTACAATGCTGGAGCTCCAGAAAACTGGCTGTGAGTAGTCAGTAAGCCTTTCAGCTGCTGGAAGAAAATTCTGAACAAAAGGAGCAGGTACTGGTTATTTGTGGGTGTATCATTTTTGTATTTTTTTTTAATGTGTGATGATGCATTCATTTGGATGTGGAGAGAAGGAAATGTTGAAGGTGAACACCCAGCCTACTTTTTTCTTCTTTTCCCCTATCTCTTTCTGTACTACATTTTTCCCACCCACACTATTGATGGCAAACTACTTTGTTGCCAGGATTTGTCTTGCCTTTCCATGAGGTACCTTGTCAGTGAAAATGTGGAATGGCATTTATTTCAGTGGAGAAAAGAGAGAGTAGCAAGAGGAGGAGCAAATGAGCTATGGCAAACACCCCCTTTCTTTCATGGAGTGTGAAGTCTGTGAAGTGGTATTTTCTAGGCAGACAGATTTCTAGCTCTGAGTGTTATTTATATCCCTGGTTTTGTTGCTGAGCATGTATTTGGACTGCTCATGACATTGATGTAGCATAGAACACATACTCTGACAGTTACAGAAGTAATGTTACTATTGTCTGGAAAAGTTTCAGGATGTCAAATGATATCCTGAAATTTTAAAAATTTTAGAATGCAATGCTATCTTAGAGAAAATATACCATTTGTAAGTATCTGTGTTTGAATATTTCCTCCTTCTATTCTCTCCCTTGGTGCTGTGTATGTAATCTCTTGAAACACCACAGAAGATATATTTAATTTGCTCCAATTCCTTTCTCTTCAATTCTTATTTGTACATGAACCACAATAAATATGAACACCTGGCTTTAACCAGTAATGCCACATGTCATTGCTACAGGCAACATCTCCTCTTTTGATCATGTGGATGATTTCTTTGCTTTTTCCATTAATATCTTGAATATATTGATTAGAGGACAAAACACCATTTTGGCACTTGTCTATTATTGTAAGGAAAGGAAAAATGTTTTAATGCAACAAATGTGTTGGTGGATAGGGGCATTAAATTTCATTTCCTTTGTGCTAAACTCTTAGCTGTCTGACAAACAGAGGAAAAGGCTTTTTGGGAAAGAATACTTATTGAAAGTTAGTCTCTATGGACTTCTAAAAGTAATTGCTCTGTGCCACCAACTATATCAAACCAATGCTGGGGGAAGCTGAATGATGAAAAAGAAATTTCAGATCTTTGATACCTACCAAAAGACTGAAAGCTCCATGGCACATAATATGAGATTTCTTGCCTCTGCTTCTGCTTTTTGTCTTGGTGTGGGACAAAACCCATCACTGGCCTCAGTATGACCAAAGAAATTGGGGTTTTTGGCATACTAAAATGGCATGTGCTTTCTAGGCACCACTGGAGTGGACATATAGTGAAGAGTGTCAGATGGACTGTTGGCATGCTTGGTTGAAGAGACCACCTGTCTCCTGTGGGTAGGGTTGTTTGGAAGAATTCTCTTACTTGAAAGTACTTTGTCGATTTTGCTAAATATTAATTTGTCAAAGAGAAATCTCATTGTTTACAGGAATGAGATGGTATTCAGAGAGTCAGACATGAGGACTGAGAGAGGCTTAGTCTTAAATGCATTTATCATGTGTCCAGTGCCTGCTGGAACAAGTTGTAGGCATAAATCCCTGGAAACAGTAGTCCCTTGGGAGTTAGTGTCCGGTGACAGCCTTATGGCATCATTCTCCCACTGCTCTCTTCAGAAGTCTGTCAGACCAGGAGTGTGTGGGTGGCTACCAGGTGAATTTGCAAGGGATAGAACACATAAGAGACTCATTATTAATAATATTTTCATAAGCAGTATAGAGAATTTATAGAAAATTTGAGTTGCCCTGATAAAAGCTTGAGGATATATATATACCTTTTTAAAGTATTATTTTTTTCTCTTAAAATGAGGGAAATTTAAGGAATTTTATTCTTGGTAATCTTAGGGCCAGCAGCTCTCACTTTTCTCAGAGAAAGGACCATCTTTGCTGCCCAGTGCCTCTCTTTGCTCATGTGGGAGGCACAGCCTGTGTCTCTGTGTATTCAGTCTTACTCAGGCAGTGTAAATATGTAGGGAAGGATGGACATCATATACTGCGTGGCAATCATGAACTCACCATGAGTGATGCTGTCAGTAGTCTCCTCTGACTGAAATTTGTCTCAGTACCACTGTCAGATCAACTCATGCTCACTGGGTATATTTAGCAATGCAAACCAGGGAATTATTATGCTTCCTGTGTAGCTGGGATGTTGAAATAAAACAGCCTCAATCCATTTGTCTTCACTTTGATTCCCTCTGCAGGGTAAACTGGGATGTGGTAGTTCAAGGTCCCCTTTCTGTCAGTGACAACACATCAGCATTTTCAGATACAGTGCAACCCACTCAAGGATGTGGTTTTCCATCTACAGGTGCCAATTTCTTCCCCCTGTGCACACCTAGTGCATGAGTCTGATAGATTTAAAATTAGGGGCCTCAGTTTCTTGTCTAAAGCTTTATGTGAGGAGCCCAAATCAAAATGATGCAATTTTTGGAGATTGTTGCAGATATAGGAATTAAACTTTAATGTCCTCACATCCCTGTGATGGTGAAATTTGTAGCCTATTCTGCTTCAGTACTCGGTGTAATGCTCAGTCTCCATAAGAAGTATGAAAAAATAACATAAAGATTTAAAAACCAAGTTTATGTCTTGGAAAAACATCTGGGCTCTTTGGATGTGAAAGACAAGGAGGCTGAAGATGTCATAAAAATGTACACGTGCAAGGAAAGTGTTACAATTAGCAACAAGGTACTATCACCCCAGTGTCTGAGTTAACTTCCCCTCTGCACTCGATCAGAGTATTAACGAGCATCTCACATCTCTCTGCTGATGGTCAAGCTGGAATTCACAACATTTTAATACAGCCCATGTTTGGAGAGTTTCGCAAAGAAAGAATTGTTAATGAGTAATCCTTGTCCATTAGGGCACTGAGCCAATAAATCCAAGCTTTGATTCATTGTGTTATCACTACAGGCTTCTGCTAAACATGAAAGAAAAACAAAACAAAAATGTTCCTATGTGAGAATCATTAGGATACTGAACTGAGTGCAGAACTGTCTTACATCCTGCCATCTGCAGTCTTCCAGAAAAGAACAGTGAGTAATAATTCCTTAAACTGATAGCTTCTTGCTGTTGTGTAGTATAAAAGTAACTTTATCACCTGAATTATTTAGTAGATGTTAGTGGATTTTTTGATCAGAAACAAAAATTAAAGTGAAGAATAATTTAAGAAGTCATTTCATCCACAAAACTGTCTCAACAGTAGGAATTCCCTTTGGGAAAAATGAAAAGGTGAAAAATAAGGTCATGTTGAAATTTTTCTTTAGAAGCTGTCTTCTGTGTGTCACTGGAACAGAAGGTGTAAGTTTGATATTGAGACTTTCTTGCAACAGCAGTATCTAGTTAAATGTGTGCATTAGCTTTGAATTTTTTTCTCCTTTTAGCAACAGGAAATATTTCCAATGTGATTAATGGGAGAACAGAGAAAAATACAGAAAGGGAAAATTATATTTGTTTCATACATTTTTGCTTTGACAGCTCTGTGTACATATTTCAAGCGCATCTTCCAAAGTTGAAGATTTTAGCTCATATTTCACATAACTAGGAAAAGTAAAAGAGGGTTTCAAATTTCAAATGATTTGAATCCATTGCTAGTTTTTAAGAAATGTAATTCTACTCTGAGTGTTTCTGCTACTCATTTATCTTCAGAAAACTATAACTGTGGCGGAACACATTTCACTTCTGTTATTTTTATTGCTATTGCTTGTGTTACAGGGAACCTAAAGATTGGGAATTATATTGGAATTGCCCTAGTCTAAATAGCATATTGGAATTGCCCTAGTCTAAATAGCAATCCCAAAACAAGTTAGAAGTGAAGGGCTTGCAGGTTTTTCAGGTGAGACATGAAAAACATGCTGGAGAAAGCAAGAAACACACAAATGGTATTTAGGAGGTAATCCCAGGCAGTCAGAAGCTGGCCCCACTCTTTGAAGTTACTTACCTGCTTACAGAAATGTCATTGATACTTCTCATAGAGTTTTCAGTTCTAATGCCTTTGCTTCAGAATTAAGAAGTAGGAATATTCTATTTTTTCTTCTCTTGCGTCCTGTTTCTCTTTCCTGCTCTGCTTTTAAACTCCATATTAAGAAATGTAACAGAAAATTTCAAATAAGCCCAATAACGCTCGTCCTGCGTCTGCTTCTCAAACTTGCTCGTATGCTTGCTCACATTTTGAAAGTGCTGCTGTGTAGTTGCCTGTAGTGCTGTGCTTGCCAAAATGACCTGAGAGCAGCAGGCTGGAAATACAGAGCATGAATCTTCCTAATGCTTTCAGGTCCCTTTGATACACTTTAAAACAAACAGGTAAGCAAATAAAATAGCTTCTCAAATAACTGAGGCACTGCATTAAATATTCTACAGAAAGGCTATGAGGCCACATCAAAAGCCTGGGAATGAGATGGGAATCTATCTTCCCATTGATGTTAACAATGTTTGGATTGGGCCATAGATGAATGATGTTACTGAAATTTCTCTTTGAGCAATAGGCAGTCAGATGTGTGAAGAATAGGAAAATATTATGGGACAGATGGAAGGAAATGTACTTCACTAATATTCGTGAAAGATTTTGCATGTGCTTTGATACATCTTTCTTTGCTGAGTAATTGAAATAGATTCAACCATTCTTCTGAAGGTAAACCACAATTAGAGCTGTCTGATGATCAAATGTATTTTTACATTTACTTGAAAATGTGGGGCCATTATGCTTTCGTTTTCAGTGAAGCCGGTTGATTCAACTTTAATCATTTCAGCAAGAGACCTGGCTTTGCTGACACAGAAGCCAGGGAAAGCTTTATTATTGACCATAGCAAGGTCAGGGTAGTACACAGATAAGAGCCCAAAATACATCTGAAACATAGAAGTCAGTGGTAAGCCCAATTGTCTCTACATACGTATTTGTATACCTCAATGAACATGTATCCCATAAGAAATCTGAATAAATAGGTATATACACTCATACAGTGGAAAACCAAGCCCCATATATAATAATATACATGTAAATTTTCTTAGTTAAACATAGAACCAGTAAACACACACTGATTGTTTTGAAGTATGTTAAAGGTTACATGTGATAAAGTTTTATGCAATTCCGAGCTCTTAACGTGCAGTTGAAGACAATAATTTCAAGGAGTTGGGCACATATTTTTTTTATACATACTGATCTCTGTTTTCCTTTGCTGTATATTTTGGCCTATGAAATAATCTCCAAAGGTGGTGGAGTAAATTGGTTTATTTAAACAGTTAACCAAAAATTATTTGGAAAAAAAGAATCTTCCTATCTTCCTAATTTTTCACATGCCTTTTCTTTTTTCTTGAAGGGCTCTTATTTTGGAGAGCAACATTGATTTCCTGTGCTTCTATTGCCTTCATTTCAGCTTTTGCATGTCAGATGCTCTTTGTTTTTGTTGTTACACCTCAGGATGGAGTATTAATCCAATATAGTGACCTACATTTTTTCCCAGAACTGAACAGTTATGGAGTAAGTGTAGCTTCAATGCTCTGTACTGGGTACCTGGTGTAGGTCTTAGAGCTGGAAACCAGCACCTGCTGCTTTTAAATACATGTGAAATTAATTATATGGATAAATCCAGTGTAGGCTAGATAGCTCACAGAAGGCTGGACTCAGGAGAAATTCAAAGCCAAATATCAATCAGTATTTAATGAAGAATTTGGTGTTCAGTGAAATCTCCAATATCAAAGCTAGATGCATTGGAAAATATATTTCTGGTCTTTTTTATGGTGATCTTGTGGCTTGCAGAAACCCCAAGAAGATAGGAGTAATCTCTTCCATGAAATCTAGTAAATGGTCTACATCAGCTGGATATATTAAAGAAAATTAAGTGTTATAATGATGGGAATTGTAAAATCATCATGAACATTTGGCTTGAACTGAGTCCATCCAGACAAAAATATGTGTGGCAGGAGGCATTGAGTTACAAAACCTGTAATGTCCTACGATAGTGCAGATTATTACAAATATGTCCTCAAGATTCTTACTATCAACAAGGCAGTATTAATAACATGAGGGTTGGGTCTTTTTTTCTGTGTATGCAAAGAATAATAGATTCTAAGGAGTCCATCTTTAGGTTAAAGAGGGGCATTATACAATGATATGTTGAAAAATGGAATGTCCTCAAAGAAACAAGAAAGAAGTTATAATCATATCAAAGAGCCTATAAAAACAGAGATACCTAATAAGCCTTTAGAAACATAGCTTGCCCTCTTTCTTCTTATTTGCAGCTTGAACTAGCAGGATGCAGAATATAAAACTTACAAGCTAAGAATCTATGCATTGATAGTCTGAGGATATACTGGCAGTAAATACTTTTAAATAGATATCTTCTTGGGACTGTATTTAAAGTATTTTGATATAGCTTCCAATATTCCCTGAGAAGATAAATTCTAGGCTCTGTATTAACATACAGGAATTCTCAATCCCAGTGCTGATGTTGGGTGTTGAAGTGTTAGGCCCTCAAACAGGGGCTGATGAGGAGACATGAGAAGTAGAAGTGGCAGTGGTGGAGCAGTCTTCATGTCTGGCTGTCAGGAGAGCTGATCCTGCAAGGAGCTCTAAGGGATGCATTCCCATGGGCTGTAAGGAAGATAGTAAAGGGTTGGGACATGAGGAAAGGGCTCTGATGGCCTCTCTTCTCTAGTCTTCAACAAGAAAGTCCAGAAAAATACTCATTCGCCCTCTGAAAATACCTCATTTTGATGTTTTTCTTGCTGGCCATTAAAATGGTCCTGACTATGGCACTGCCTTCTCCCATCACAGAACACCTCTAATGGGCTGTAAGAGGAATCCCATCCTAAGGGTTTGTCGTGGGTATTTCATGAGAAATCTGTCTGTTGGGAATTTTAAGACCTTAAAGCCATGTGAGTAGCCCCACATCTTGATTTCAGCAGATAACTTCCCTGGAAAATGAGGCATCAAGGCAATAAAATGGTTGGAATTAAACATGGACGTAGTGGGGTGGCTGGGCTGGTTGCCAAACCCCATCCAAGATACATGGAGTTTTTTTGCTGTTGCAAAACTATGTTTCTGTGCTAGATTTGAGACTGTGTTTATATGTGATTTGCCTCAAGAAGCCTATCTGGTCAGTGATACAAGTAGCTTTTGACATTTCTAAGTAAACTGTTTAAATTATCTGTGGGCAGACATTTAAAATGCATCTGTCTAATTAGAGGGCCTCTGTTTATGTTAAAAAAGAACTTAATGAATCCTTACAGACAAATCTGAACATAATTACAGAGTGTGCTTGTCACTCACTCTCACAAGCTACTTCCCAGCCTGCTCAGCACTGGGGCCTCCTGCAGCATTCACGTTTTTGTCAGATGATTTCATTTCTCCTCAAGAAACATGCTGAGCCCTCACTGGGAAGCAGACTGGGCTAGAACTCTCAAATGCCTTCAGTGAGTGGAAATGCAGTCCCAGGGACAATCCCACTGTAAGAAAACCAAATAAAGAATTAAGACTGTAAAACAAAGTAAAACAGATTGCTGACAACTTTGCGCAGAATCCTCTTGGTGTCCTCTTAGTGAGACATCTCCTTGTTGGAGCTCTATATTCTCCTGCTGGTCCTGTCTCAAATGCAATCTAGAGTTGGCCCAGTGCACCTAGGTGAGCTGGGCAGGGGAGCCCCTTTCACACCTCTCCCAGCCTTCCCAAGTGAGAGTTGTGTGGCTGCTCGAGACCAGAGAGAGAGGGTGGGCGAGCCTGGTTATCAGAGCAAGGTTTTGCTTTCTGCTGTTTCTGTGCTTCTGTGGCTTTTTCCCATCTATCTTGTTCAGTAATTACTGAAGACAAGATAAAGGGCTGCTCCCTAGAAATTAAACTCAAGTTTCCCATCTGTGTTCTCCTGATCTAACCATAAACTTACACTTTTTCAGTAAGTGAAAACAATTAAATGAGGAAAGGGTGGTGAGAAATAATGCAAACAATTGGTATTGCATGGTAGGGGGGCTGGGCAGCATGCCCTCAGGAGGTCAGGTCAGTGCTTCAGTCTGAATATTTGAATAAATTTGGGCATGAACTGCTATTAATTTAAAATAACCAGAAAGAGAGCAAATAAAATATGCCACAGAAAGGAAGAAACAAACAGGCTGGATGTAGCTTTTTATTTAAAGGCTGAATTAGGTTTTGTAATTTCAAGACAATGTTTCTTACAGCAAATATTGAAACAACCTCCTGCATTCTGCTTTACACTAGGTACACAAAAGTTAATTACCTTGTTTTAAATATTCTTTTTTGCTTCATATTTTTCAGGGTGTCTTTTCAACCTCCTGTTTAATCAGCATATTCCTCCTGAACTGAGGAATAAATGGGATCTGAAATGAATTTAATAGGACACCATCAGCTAGCCTCTGCTGATGGATTTCCTCTTGCTGAAGGTCCTCATTTGTTTGGTAAGTCACCAAACTGGGTTGAAATAGCAAGCTGTCCTATACTCTTAAACCTAGAAGAAAATGGACTGAAAATTCAAGTCAAGGATATTAGGCTGAAACATGTCAACCTTCTTGAATCTTCAGTACCTATGAGAGGAGTAACAAACAATAGATCTGTGGTGTTAATGCAATCCTGCACATTATTGCTCTCATCACTGCTCACAGCAGAACCTGTAGGTTGTTTTTGTGACGCTTCTGATACTGGAGATCATTTGGGAAAAACAGACCTTTGTATGCAGGCTGGATGTTACCTTCATGTGAGTCACTTAAATCAAGCTGAGCAGATATATTTCCAGTTAATCTGTAACGAAATTATAGTGCAATGTATTTGCATTGCCATATTATGTAAATTTATAAAAGTAATTTCACCTAAATTAAAATCTCTGTCTTATTATGACCATTAAAAACATATCCTATTAACTTCAGTGCACAAGAAAATTTATAAAGCAGGCTGGAAGATTCTCCTTGCTCCAGTTTCACTGAATTTTTCAAGGCTAAGCATGAGTTTGTTAATAAGTGAAAAATTCTTGGTCAGTATTTTATAAGCATGGGTAAGTTGTTTTCTGGTATATGTACCACCAAGAAAAAAAAAAAACCTGTTTTAGCCTTTTATTTGACAAACATTGAGTAAGTTGTGATACATTGGGGGCCTCACACACAATACAAACCCCCACAAAATGCTGCTACACTTCAGAAGTTTGCAGTCCAAATAAGACCAGAATTCTGCCTTTTTGAGTGCTGGAAAAACAAAACACATTCCAGTTTCATCTGTCTGAAACAAGAGTAGTGCCTGGGGCCTGGAAGGAAGAGCTCTGGCACCCAGAGCCACTCCAGCTGCAGAGCTCTCAGGAGTCAGGACCATCTCTACAAGTCAGACCGCTTGCAGTGTCCTGGCTCCATACAATTAAACTAAAGCATTATCATTAATGGTAGGCAGAACCCACTCCATTATTGTGTGTTACCAGTTTTTATCCCTCTTTGTTTTGGGGTTTGGTTGGAGAAATGTTTTGGAGTTGTTGAAAAAAAAATATGCTAACAGCTAAAACACTCCTTTGCTACCTCTTAATTCCAATGTCAGGCCATGATATACAGAGAGGAGAATGATGTTCAAATTTAGGGTGTCAAATTTTATATCCAGTCATCTTTCAAAACTCCTGCATACCCGAGCTACTTCAGATTTTTATCAAGACATCCCCCCAATATCTACTTTTTCATTAATTATTTCATTGATTAAAGGAGTAATTATAAGGTTACTTGAAAATACAAGGAAGAATGTTAATGAAAAATACTTTCCTTCTGCAGGATAATCTTACTTACAAATTGTGAAACTTTCAGAAGAGGCATTGTGTCTCTCATTAAAGGTGTTCAGAGCTTAGCACAATGGAGATTTAATTCAAACTGACATTTCTGTAACAGAAAGAAATAATGTATTAAGGAGTTGAATCAGGGGTCTTATTAGGAAGAAAACTTAGGACTCCTGCTGTGTTTCACTTAAGCTGACCTTTCTTTTGTGGAGTGTCTCTCTAATGTGATGTCTTCTTTGCTTTTATAGCTGGAAAAAAGCCTATCAGAAATAATATGCAACTGAGTGCGCAGAGAAAGTTACTCATTGTGAAAATATGACTCCATCCCCACAAAACAGTTGTAGGAAATGGCTTTGTCTCTCAATTCTTTATCTTTGTAAATTATTTGCAATTATTCCATTTTGGCAGGAAGTGACTTGTGAACCCCAGAAATCAGGAAGAAAGCTTTTATTTTAGATGGTCCTTATAATGTGTGGGTTTTTTAGGTCTTCTCATACATTTCAGCTCACAAGTTAAAAATTGCTGGCTTACAGACATTACTGTTTACACAAACCAGTCTCCTTTATTCAAAGATGCACACTCTCATTCTGTAAAAAAAACCCTTGGAAATACATTTTGTTTTCACTCTGCTTTATTCATTCTGTGGTCAGAATGTTGTTAGACATTCAGAAGAAAATCTAATTGCTTCTCCAAACATTAACTCCAGGTTCAGGTCTTTCAAAAAGAAATATTGTCAATTCTGAGTTGCTTGCGCTTTGAGCCTCATCACCATAGAAGTTCCGGGGCACTTCTGCATCCTTTGCCTCAAGACTTCAAGATGCAGCAGGTTTCAGAAAAAAGGTTGTCTACCTTTCAGCAGATGAAAATTGTATGTTGCAATTTTAAGAGTATATGTCCAAGGTAAAGGATGTCTGGATGTCTTTGGAGTTAGTGTGTTTTAACCATAGTTTTTCACTTCTGCAGTTATGAGTCCCTGGGGAAAGGGCCTCAAAATGCAAATGAGGAAGGATCTTTAACCTAGTTAAAGTCAGGGTCCTTCCCTTCCACCCTGTCTTCCTGCAAAACTGCTTTTTTTCTAACTCTCGACTCAGGTGATTCAGAAAGGTTATATATTTGTGTGGCACCTGAAATATATACAGTATGTGACTCAAACTGTCATTTCTATGATAAGTAGCCAGCTCCATTTTATTTTCTGTGAAAGCACCTCATATACATGTTGCTAGTATGCAGGATACTAAGTGCGAAACTTCAGATATCAGAAACTGAATTATTTCTAAGAAACTGAAAAGAAAATAAAATTCTTAGTTTGAATGAAGACCCATTTCAAATATTTTCAAGTATTTCAAATATTTTTGATGGCCTGAAAATGTTTTCTTGTAATGTGATGCTAAAATATAACAAGACAAGAAATGCCAGCCTCACTGTACGTGTCCCTAGCTGGGAAAGAAGGTTTTGGGTGGAATGAACACTCTTAAAAACTGCATGGAAAAGGATGAGGAACAAAAAGAAAAAAAAATTACATGTAACAAAGGAGGGGAAAACCAATATATCTAAACTTCTTAATGAAAGAACAACAAATATCATTGAAAATTGTTGTGGACACAGAACAGTGCCTAAGAGTAGCTTAAAAGACTGACTCCTTTTAGGTAAATCTGCAAATTTTTTTCTTCCTTTTTTCTTGGCTTAGTTTGGTTTGGTTTGATTTGTGGGTTTTAGTTGTTTTGTTGGGAGTTTTTGGTTTATTTTGTGGGGTTTTTTTTAGTTTTGCTTTTTGTTTGGTGGGTTTTTTGTTTGTTTGTTTTGTTTTGTTTGGGTTTTTGTGTGTGTGTGTACTTTTAAAATAAATAAGAGTAATGAAAAAGTTGTTAGGGTCAGGTGTCCAAACTGATTAAACAGCTTCAAGATCATAAGATATGTTAAATAACTTCTTGTCTTTGGCACCACCTGGCAGTTGATGCAACATCTGGCTTCATCCCTGCAGAGAAGATAATTAGGCTCATAACTGACCCCCAAATGAAAAAGAAACAAACCAGCACAAATTAAAACAGAAAACATTGGATGCATAATAATTATTAAGAGAGCCAAACCAAACAGAGTGGCAATGTGAATAAAAAATTTAATGAGAAGGACAGATTGGATGTGGCTTTCAGCAACCTGCTTATAAGGAACGGGTGTCCCTTCCCATTTCAGGCTTTGAAACTAAATGATCTTTAAGGTCCCTTCCAGCCCAAACAATTCTGTCTTGTCATACAGGTGCATCCAGTATGGTGTGAGCACTTTAGCCTTTTTTTGAGAATGCAACATTTCTCCAGCTAAAAAACCTGCTTCCTGTGATACTGGAGTGGTTAATCTATTGCACAGAACCTCCTGACCTTACCAAATATTGATTGATAAAAAAATTGGTTATAACTAAACCACAATAGGTACAAAAATACAATGGCTAGGCTACTTGGAGGCATCCCCTCAAACTGGAAGCCAAATTTTATCCAGGTAAATCCACACTGGGAACAGACATTGTTTCCGGCATCTACAAACAAGTTGCTTGTAATGAAGTTAATTAGTAAACTATACAACCCCTGGTCTGTGTCACTCCTTTCTAATCTTAAGGAAAGTTCTCACAGTGAACAGGACGCAGACAAAGCAGAATTAAGAAGTTTTATGTACGTGTAGACTTTAGGAGGTAAAAAAAGGTAAAAAGAGAGAGAAATAAGAACTGTGGCACCTTAAGGAGTGTATTTTTCATCAAGAAATGGTCAGACTGAATACAGCCTGAGGTAGGACATTGCCATATTCTCCCTTGGATATTTTTGTTATCTGTTCTCGCACTCTTCCTTGAAATTGTAGGATGCTAGTAGGCTTTTTACACCAAGTGATCTTTAAAAGATACGCAAATAATTTGTTTGGAATTAAACCAGGATTTTGATAATGGCTATGCCATGGTTTCCAAATTAACTAATTCTGGATATTGTTACTTTATTATGTTCCTTCATGAATAATGAAGGAGAGCCAGGGTTTCATATTTTAAACCTGCTTAGAGTTTAGTTCTCTTTGTTGAAATTTATATTAGTGGAACAATAACTTTTACATTACAATGTGATCTCATTTTAATTTCTGTAATATTCTGCATAAAATCGCATTTAGCTTGCCCATTCTGCAAACTGAAAACAGTTTCTTTATTCCTGCAAGGAATATTTCTATGAGTCAAATATTTTTTGAAGTTTCTTGTAAAGTATTCTGTGTAAAATTTAAAGTAACAAAAGTAAAACTTTCTAATAAGTTTCAGTTGCAAGTAGAAAATAATATTTGTAAAACAATGATCGCATGCATGTGAAGGTTTCACTTTGTTTTTAATAAGATTTCAATATTTTTGTAGAAGGTTTTAATTGAAAAACACTTACTTACAAAATTTAAGATTTGCAAATATAAAAAATATGCAGATGTAATTAACTTAACATTTGTGTGTGCTTAAATAGTCTGTCCTTAAAATCTGCAAGGTATCCTTCCAAAAGGAAAAAGAGATAAGTGGTTCAAAATACTTAAGACTACACAAACAAAATGTCGGTGTAGCCCAATGAGCTCATTTCTGATTTCACTTTCACTGCTTATACTACTGCCACTGCAATGATTTTACTGGGCTGCTCATGCTTTAGTTGCATGAGACCAGTCCATGCCAGACCTCTGTAATATATATATATCTGGAGAACAGCTTATGTATGTTCTGCTTTGTAAGATAAGATTACTTTTATTTTTGTGATAAGAAATTATTTAGTCCAGACTCTCATGTACAGGTCTACAGGTATGTCATGCTCAGGTCTACTTAAAACAAACAAAATCGAAACCAAAAAAAGCCCTCAAAACTTCAAGCTAAATTGGAAAAACCTACATAGTTGCAACCTAATTATCTTCAAAAATCATGCTGGTCTTTGAGCACCTCCCAGAGCTTAAGCTGTGAGTCTGTTTTACATAAAACAAGGCCATGTTCTCTCAGTCTCTCTCAAACCTGTCTGGTTTTCCTTTTCCCTTCCATTGTTCTGAGCATGGACTCAGTTCAGCTAAATTGTTTAATGCTGTGTTTGATGGAAGGAAAAAGGAGGTGATATGGGCTGTTTGGCTTTTTTCCCTTTTTTAAACTTAATTAAGAGTATTTTTTTTTCTTGTTTCCTTTGGAAGCAGAGTAGAATTAATGATTGGGAAGATTTTTCTAAACATACTTGTAACCCAAATGGCTCTACAGTTGTTTCAATAACCCCCCAGTATTTTCTCAGGATGTGCTGCATTCCTTTAGTAGCTCTGAGTTCTTTAACAAGCCCTGATATTTTTTTCTGTGGAAGGAATGTTGCCTTCTCTTCTTGCTCTTTCAGAGGCCCAGGCAGTTCAAGAGGCCGGTATACAGCTTTTGTGGAGTTTCCTGTGTATGGCAGAGAGCTAAAAATCAACAGTTTCTTCCTTTTCATTTTGGGATTGTCCCACTTTCTTTTAGCAAACTCAACTAATTAACAATGACCAAATGAAAACTCAAGTTTCCACAGTGAACCGATTCGTTTCCAAAGAGAGACTGAATGATTGTGTATCCCACAATTAACCCCATATTTGTACCTGAAGCACCTTGACCAGTCTTCATGAGCATCAGTCTCAACAAGTGGTAAATACAGCTAAAATACCACTCATTAAACCTATACAGGATATGAAATCTTTGCTGTCCTCATCCTTTACTTGTTTCATCACTGCTGTGACTGCCAGGTATCGGTGGCAGCTTGCATCTGATGCATGAAGCGGTAATGTCACTTCCAGGTTCTTTCACAGAGTCCCCAGACGCCCTCTGTGTGTCTATACTCTTTGTTTAAATGGCATAACCTTGGATTCAGGGAGTGCCTTCTGCTGCTCTGCTTCTGCCACTGTAGCTCTTGGTGCCCTGGCCTCTTCCAGAGCAACAAAATGCAACCATAATTAAACTAATTGCTGGTAATAAAGGGCACCATTATTCTCATTTGGTTTTGTATCACCTTTTTCCAGACGTACATCTCACTGCTTATTCTTGAACTGGGACCTCAACACTTGTTACTGGCAAAGATGTGCTGTGGGCAATAATAGAGCAGCCACAAAAACCCAAAACACTTGCATGGCTTCTGCAGCATGGTAAAATAGGAAGGGCAGAAAACTGCAGAACAAGAGCGTGAGACCTTGAAAGTGAAAAAGCCAGTGTAATTGAAAGGTCAGTTTCTGGCACTAACTGAAGTGAGACAAAGGAGAGGGAAGGATCCCCCACTATTTTAATTATTTTTGTCATTACAGATGTTCCCTGTTCTTAACTGTTGGCATTTCTTCATTGTTTTTGATTCCTCACAAAAGAAGGACACTTGTCCATGATCAATATTGTGTCAGCAAAAATGTTTTTGGAGTTCTTCTGAAGCACTTTTAAGTGATGGTCACCAATGAGCATTAATCTATGATTTTCTTGTAAATACTGCTGTTGATTCAAATAAAACTGGACTGATCGTCTTCCTGGAAATAGGCACTCTTTTTCTCAGACTCTCTTCTTGGAACTATTGAAGGAATTGAGTCAGAGTTTTCACAAAACCACAAGATGTGGCTCTCTCCAACAGAAAATAAGAAATAGTTTGCAAATAACTTTTAAATTCAGCTTTTCAGTTGTTTGATGTAGACTGGATTTTACCCACACCATCCAGGGACTGCTAGATGTTGCTGTGCTTGGAGTACAGAAAAGAAATGAGGGTTCAGTTGTCTGCAATTTAGAATATGCTATTTAATGAGCAAGGTTAAGGTAACGTCGAGATACCGTGTTGATCCCAACAGGAAAGGTTGCCACTGCTTGTGCCACTGCCAGCTCTGTTGGTGGCTCAGAAGTGACTAATGCTGCCTTGCAGAGGTGCTTCCTGTGAGAGCCTCACAGCTGCACTGAATGGCACAGGGGCTGGGGACCGGGCTGCAGAGGCTGGCTGGCCACTGGAGGCTGGATGGTGAGAAGGCTGCATTTAATCATTTACATTTGGAATATCTTTTTTATTCTTTCCTGGTAACCTCACCTTCCTATTTCAGGCTCTTCTTGAAGACTTATTTCATGTTTTCAGTCTTCGAATGAAGCCTCACCCTTGTCATTTTTCCCTAGTGCAGTTTTTGTCTGTCATTATGTATTCATCCAGAATACAAATTAGCATGATGTTTGAGTCTTGATTTAGCCTTCACCAATACCATGGAGGTTTTGCCAATAGTTTGGATTTCTTGCATTCTGCTTTTAGGCCTAATTTGGGTTGTTAACTTCTCTGGCGTGTGGTTGCTCTTTCTTATAAACTAAACAATTATATGATTACCTGCACAATATTTTTCAAGATCTTTTATGTGACTGCCAGTGCTGGACATTTCCACTAGTTATAAAAGTGTTTGAGAATGAATAAATTATTTTTAAAGCTTCTTGCAGTGTATTTGTGTAGCAAATCTGAGTTTAGATAATGCAATCTTGTGTTTGTGCCTGGTTTTTGAGATAGATGTCTGGAAGCAGAAACTTCTCTGATAACTACAATTCCATGGTAGTAATAGAAATTGGTTTTGCATTATTATTTTCCAGGTGTCCTTTCAGAACCTATGAGTTCTCCAGTGCAAGAGGCAGATGTGTCACCTTATGCACAGTACAACAATGTGCCATTTCCCCAAGTTCAGCCTCAGATCTCATCGCCACCTTATTACTCCAACCTAGGCTTTTACCCTCCACAGCATGAGGAATGGTACTCCCCTGGGATGTATGAACTCAGGAGGTTACCCTCAGAGACCTTTTTCACGAGGGAGACAGAGATAATGGATATCCCTGCAGCCAAAAAGCCTAGACTGGGTCACTCCACGGGAAGAGTGAAAGGAGAAGAGCTCTGTGTGGTCTGCGGTGACAAAGCCTCTGGGTATCATTATAATGCCCTGACTTGTGAAGGATGCAAAGGTAGGATGAAATCAGCTAATAGGCACTGCAGCTACTCAGATTTTTTGGGTTTGGTTTTTGGTTTTTTTTTGTTTGTTTGTTTTTCTTTTGGGTTTTTGTTGTTGTTCTGTGGGTTTTTTTTTTTTTACTTTTCTTGTTAATTTTATCCAAATCATTACACATATTAGAGATTTGCATTTGGATCCTGTGTACCCTGTTCTGTATTTCCCCCAAGGCAGACTGGCAGTGTCTTCCACTATTGCCCTATGGTTATACAGCATAACAGGCCAACCTCCAGCTCTTGAGCACCATTAGCTTTTGATGAACTGAAGGACAGCTTTCTCTGGAGACTGGCAGCCTGGCTCTGCTCTCTGTGGAAGCTGCTCATGCCATTCTCTGCCTCTGGAAGGAACATGCCCGTGGAGGCCCCTGGGAGCTGAGGGCTAGGCTGCCCTAGAAAATAGCTAAAACCAGCCCAAGTGCCTCATGTAGTGTGTATTAGAGGGAAGTAAAAGCTGTCAGCCCCCACCTGCAGGCTGTTCCCAGGGACTCTCTTTCCTCCAGCTCCCAAAGGATTTGATGGGTGTCTTCAGGTTTGTGAAATTAAAGGATTTCTAGTTCTATGCTTTCTTCTAAGTGTAGCCCCTATCACTAGGGAGGGAGCTTCTTCAGGAAGAAGTTTATATCTGTAGGACAAATATCTTGCTTCTTAGAAGAATATTATTATTATCAGGACAAATGTGATGTAGAAAATTATTGCTGATTTTCTACATGAAAACCCGATTGTCAGATATTTTAGCAGAGAGGGACGAGAGGTTATGTCAACTATCATACTTGAAGAAGTATAATATATCTTTGACAGGGCTGAGGTACATTATGGTCAGAAAAATAGTCCCCCATTTTTTCATCCTGTTCTGCGAATAAATATTTCAATAAAATCTCTGTTTTATGGATAAAGACTAAAGCATGGTCCCTACCAAATTACTAAAATATCTTAATGTGGAATTCACTGTTATAGAGAGTGGACCTGGACCTAATGTGTGCTTTATCTATCACAGAATCATTTGTGAGGGAAAAACAGACCCCAAGAGTCAAACATTCGAAACATGAATACAGTCAAGACTCATGCAGTTTATTTCAATAATTCCAATAAATAAGAGATACATTTCTTTCTGCTGTCTGAGTGAATAGTCTCCAAGCCAAAAACTGTGAATTAACTCATATTAATTGCTCTCATTATAAACTAAGTTAAACTCAATTTTGATGTGACGATTCCAAGTAATGATACTTTAATTGTGTTAGTAAGCTGTTCCTCCTCTTTAACTGCTGTATTTAATGTGTGAGAAACTTTTCAAAGACTTAAAATTGCAAACTTTGAAATTTGTATAGAATGTTTCTAGAAGAGAGGTTAAAGCTATCAGGTAAATATTCAGACTAAAGCCCACAGTGAAAGGAAAAGTGCATCCACTTCCCTACTGATTCAGTTTGAATCACTCTACATAACCATAATTTTACTGCTTTATTGGGATAATCTATTTTACATTTTTGTTCTGTTTCATGACTGCAACATCAATTACAAAGAATAGTACCCTTGGTCAAACATAGTAAAAGTTGAATTACTTGAAGATAATGGATTCTGTTTCTACAATAAATTTTAAAGGTGACTAAAGTACCAGCTGATTCAGTACCGAGATGTGCTGAGGACAGTAATTCTGTCTGACAAGGCAAAGCAGATACTATGTTTTCTAGATCTCTTGATCATTCTTGTTATCTGTGGAGTTTTTCACATGAGTATACATCACCTTCAAAGCATGGAGACCAAAATTAGGCTTGGTACTTCAGTTGTGCTCTTATCAGAGCAGTATAACACCACCTCACGTGTCTGTGTCTTGAACCTCAGCATGAGATTATCCCTTCTTTTTTGCAACAAGGCTGCTAATTCATGCTCAATGTGTATCCAAAATAATATGCAGGTCTCTTTCTGTAGAACTAATGCTCACCTTTGAGCACCTCTGCTCCATTGATGCAGTGGATGTTCTTATTCAAAGGAAGACGCTAAGAACCTTTGCACATATTTTTATGGGATTCAATCCTCTGTGATGAATATGTTAATTTTTTTATTATTATTTCTTTCATGGGTAATGTATTCAGCAACACTTTCCATTCTCTTTGGTTTTCTTTCTTGGGCAGATGAAACAATATTAGGATCTTATCTATTGTCCTTATGAGAATATTCATCTGAAGATATTGGCAGGAGCATATATTGATATATGTATATATATATTTCTTAATATATTGTCATCCATAAACAAATATGTATGAACTATTTCATTGGTATTTTACATAATATTTACAGCACAAGGAGCAATACACTATGTTTCAACTTGCTACTGGGAGACCATTTCTGAAACAATCTTTGCAGACTAACATCAAAGACATTCTAGTAGCCTCAGCCTGGATAGTTATACTGGGTTTTAAGGGCCATTGCTAGGTGTTACAGAACAAGTGTGACATAATGTTGTGCTTGTTTAATTAAGCCACAGAATAAGTTCTGTTGAAACAAAAAGCACCCATCTTCGAGATCCCTTTAAACCCCAGCCATTCTGTGACTCTATGAAATGCTAGTTACACAGCCCCTCCATGCAGGCTTGCAGTAGGAGTTTTTGCAGTATTCAAACCACTCCTGTGCTGCTTGATGTGTCTCACACCAGACTAGAATTCTTCTTGCAAAAATAGTTCCTCTTTAATCTTCTCCTTACACTAACACCCACCATGGGCACATGGGGCAAAGGAACACCAGAAAATGTCTTGATGGTCTGACAGAGCAGAGCAGGTGCTTTGTTAGCAACTGTGAATTTCAAAAACTTTTAAATTTAAAACCCATCAGGATGCCAAACACAGATATTTCCAAAGCTTTCATCTAATCTTTTTACAGCTTCCCTCCTTCAACTTTCATAATTTCCATGAGAAAAAATCAGCATCAGTAACATTGGAGCAGCTCTACCATAATTAATCATATTCATGACTATCTGAGAACAAAGCAAATTCAACATTTCCAGCCAACATGAGCTTTTTGTAATTTGGCGAGATCAGATGAAAATTAAACTGTGCCAGAAAAACCTTCAGCTTTTGGGATTGCTAACCCTTTGTTAGTTTAACATATGCTGTTTCAGACTTACCTTTAAATTTTAGTAAAACTCCTCCTGTTATAGAGAGTCACATTTCTGGCAGTGTAAATTCATTTTGAATTAGTAGTGAATAATATATACAGAAATTTCATTCATACCAAAAGCTAATTTCCAAATTAGTTATGAAGAAGTCTGTTCAAAATGACAATGATTCAAGAGTCACTTCACAGAAAACTGAAGCAAGAATAGGGTTAAAACTAGTGTTTGCCAAAAAGAAAAAAATTGTTTTGCTTTTCATTTCAGATCATTTCACTTTTTCATAACTTTTGTTTTCAAGAGAAAGTATTTGGCTGCTTGAACATTGTTGGTTCCTAGCTTTTGAATCCATGTTTTGCCTTTTTCTTTTTTGTACATCTTAAAAAATTTATTGATTTTTTTTTCTTTCTTCCACCATGAAGAAGTAAATGCACACCTGGTGAATAGGTTGAGTGATAAAGTCATCAATCAGTCTTAGAATGTTATAAATATTTGTGCAGAGCTTTTCAGCATTTACTACTAATTAATGTATCATAAACTATAGGACTTTAAATTTACAAATAAAATAATAAATTATATAAAGCAGAGGCAGTTGCCTTTAACTGACAGTGAGAACTACAGTTTAAATCCAGGCTTTTTTTCTCTTCCCTGACCAGTAAATGGTAATGTATTAAAGCCATGTGAGTGATGAATAAAAGTAATGCCTGGGGCTTCTGGAGGCTCTAAGTAATCTGCATTTCAAAAGAGACTGATGCCAGTCAACTGTATTTGTTTGAAGAGCTGCCAATAAAACAGACAGCATGGAAGAGATTTCAAGCAGGAATTACTGAAGATTCAGAGAAATGCCAGATTTTTTGTGACCAGGTAGTGGAATTGTTTTACTGGTTGCTACACACTGGTGCTTGGAAGAGATTAGGCAACTATAAAACCATGGGGCAAATTCGGGAAATTGTCATCTGACATTGCACAATTCTTCAAACACACAGGCAATTCTTTAGATTCACAACTGAATGTGCTCCGTGATTTGATTATGGGAGACTGGCTCTTATCTGGTCCCTCTTTTAATGCATTAGAGTGTCAGGTTGGAAAACAATAGTTTTATTGTGCCAGGCAGTGGTGATAAGAAAGCAAAAGCTTCTTGAATAGCTCTGGTTAATATAAATGTACACAGACCTCTAGTTTGAAGTACAATATAAATCAGTGATGTGGCAGCAGTAGCTCCTAGGAGTTTATTTCAGAAACCTGTCCTCATATGGGGAGGAAAACTGATTCCCACTGTAGCCAATGCTAAATAGTCTCTGCCATGAGAAGGGCAATGTAAGAAGATTATAATGGCACAGTGACTAATACTAAAAATTCAGAAAACATTGACAGCAAAGATTCTGTTGTTTTGTGATGACCCTTATTTAATCACATTTATTATCTTGTCTACCCCATGTTTTGCCCACAGTGCTGCTCTCACAGATGGGCAGCGACTAAATAGGAGATTTGGACAGATTTAGGAAGGGTCCTCTCAATTTTTTGTATCAGTTGCTATTTGCAGCTATAGTTGTGCAATTTTTGAGTGAATCCAGTGACAATACCAGTAGAACTGCCTGTGCAGGTGAAATTAGGTGACTACTTAACTCATCAAGTGGACAATACTTAGTGAATTAGGCTGGAGGATCTTGTAAACAGGGGTGGAGGCCACGTGTACAATAGGCAGATACAATGCAGCTTCCTTATTAAACTTGGGGGTGGATGAGCAGAGCAGTATGTGGAGCTTCTGCTGCTCCCAGGAGCTGGGGGAAGGGTGAAGAATTACTCATCTCTCTTTCTGCACATTCTGTACATTCTGCACATTCTGCACATTCTGCACCTCAAGAGACTTAACAGACTAGCATTTTTTTTCACTGGTTATTTGTATGGTACCACCCTATGGCTCTAGTGCTGGTGCTCAGCCTGCTACTGGCAGGTTTCAGATTTGGGTCTGAATTTTCCCAAAATTCACAATTACAGGATTTTACTTTGGACTAATGTCTAGTGTTTGGGCTCATTTTTTAAATTCTATGACTTGGATACTGTTGTCAGTACAAGTATCAAGATTTTAATCATCCAGGCACTGAAACAAATTGATCTGGCAGAACACGTGTCATTTGGAAAATCCAGTGCAGATGGAGGTGAACTTCACCTTGATGACTTTGCTTCTCAGTGTTTTCTTTCATCTATGTCACTGCTGTTTTGTACAGGATTCTTCAGAAGAAGCATCACAAAAAATGCAGTATACAAGTGTAAAAATGGAGGCAACTGTGAGATGGACATGTACATGAGGAGAAAATGCCAGGAGTGCCGTCTAAGGAAATGCAAGCAGATGGGCATGTTGGCTGAATGTATGTATACAGGTATTTGCATCATCCAGTCAGAGAGTGCATTAAATACTGGATTTGCTTGAGTGGTGTGGTTTTGACAAAGTTATAAAAGATGTCATTTGTCAGAAAAAGATATCAGATGGCAGGTGGAGAGTGTAGGAAAGAAGATGCTGTGCCTGTGCATCAAACCCTGTTGAAAGACAAATGCACTTTTAAGCAATGGGATTTACGAGGTGGTTAGGGATGCGAGGGCATAAGAGGTGAGCAAATGGTGAAGGAAGGCCAGTCCTGCACTGGATGACAGCTCTTAGTCTGCTTGAGTGGGAAGGAGCAAGGGAAGTGGGTCTGTGGGAGACTCCCCAGGAGTCAGGGGTTTGCAGTGTTATGGAAGCCAGAGCAGGAAAGTCCTGGCGCTTTTCTTTCCTCCTCTTTCTGGGATTCCCCCAGCCAAGTTCTTGCAGGCCAAGTCCAAGTTTTGGCACATACACAATGCCATTTTCAAGAAAAGAGCGGGAGTGTTTCTAGCAGGAACTTTCTGTGGACTTGCCAAATGTATATTCCCAGACCTCACCCAGCAATCAGGCAAAGCCGGGTAAGGGCTGGCCCTTTTTTATAGTCTCATTAGCTTTCCTCATGGTGCTACAGGCACATAGGTAGAACTCATAGACACATAGGTCTTCAGAAATGAACCCAATGGATTTTAATAATGTTGCATAGTACAGGAAATATTCTATTCAGACTGACAGTTTATAAACTTTACTGAGCTTCAAGCTGGATAACATAGAACAATGGGGATATTGAAGTACAACTTTGAACTTGTTTAAAGCTCCTCTTTGAGTTATTGCACTATTTTTGTAAGCCTGCTCCTGAAAACATTCTGTAAATATCTGCTCTTTTGCCTTCCATGAATAAGACTACAATTTATTCTTCTTGATGGCTCCAGTCACTTTAGCATACACGTATGTGTGAAATCAATTTAGGTTCATACAGGAAATTAATCTACTTGGAATTTTTAATATATTTCTATCCTCCAATCTGATCAGAAGATGCTATAGTAACTGTTGGTTATATGAGAAACAATAAGCTCCATCAATATTTCGAAGGTGTTGCCAGCATAATGTAATTAATCTTTCATTCTGCAAATTGAACAGGCTGCAAAGATCCTGAGATAGGACATATTCTTGTGCAATACATAAATATATGAGCAGACCCCACTTCGATGGAAGAACTCAATGCATTCTGCATTGTCAGAGGTAACTCCCCTGTGGAGCTCACCCCTGATCCATTGCTTCAAAATTTTGAGGATTCAAAATAGCTTGAGTCACTCAGTGCAACAAAAAACCCAACAACCCACTGCTGAAAAAATAAAACCAGGTCAGCGTAAATAATACTGACTGGGACCACATGAAACTTTTATGCTGGCCTATCATTTTCACAAGCTGGCATAGGGGAAATAAAACCCAGTGGGTGCTGCTGCCATTTGACTCCCTCTCTGCAATGGAAACACGGGGTATCTTGTGTTGCTCATGACTTAACCATAAGTGTGCTCTAATGCACTGCAATGAGGATGTTTGGCAAGGCAACATTTAATGGCTTTAAAGCAGGAGTGTGTTGTATAATTGCTTTTTGTTCAAGGCAATCTAGGACAGTAAAACATGAAACTTCTGGTAGTATAGGGCATTTATTTGAAAAAATATGACTAGGAAATAAAAGGTTACCTTGAACTTTGTTTCACTTACTCATTTTGTAGGATTGTAATTGCAAGCTCTGTGGATTCTTTTTTCTGTCTGAACAAGGAGCTGAAGTATTATACATATTTATGGCACAACTACTCAACAATCTTTCTCCTGCCCTTTATGTGCAAACTACAGACAGACCAAAATTACTACCCATCAATTTCAGTCATTTGCTGTCATTTGGATCTAAACTGCAAGTTACTTGGGTGAAATGCACACCTAGGGAAGACCCAGGTTCTGCCACTCTTCCTGGAATTTAATACCCATTGAAACCTAGCTATTTCTGAGCTAAAAAGTGATGTCCTGTCTCACACACAAGTTTTTCAGATGACTTAAATGGAGCCAGAATAAGATATCAAGGTAATACTTAGTAGCAAGAAGCATGAGAAAAATCTGTCTTGATGCTTAAGGCAAATGTAAAGCAAATTTTCCCTAGGAAGGCAATAGACCAGAGCCTAAGCTGGTGGAAAACAGCACAAGCCCATTAACAGCACCAAAGGATGCACTGAATAATTTAGAAAAAGAAATCTATGGTGCTGCATGGCACCACAAATTACATGGCTCGATACCAATTATTATCTCTATCATTCCTATTCCCTCCTTTCAAGGTATTCTTTGCAGGTCTTATTTTAATCATGTAAATTTCCTCTTCTCTCAGCAGTTCAGGTAGGTCATTTTATATAGGGCTTAAACAGGAAATTAAAAACATTCACAACGAGATTCACTGGTTTCATGGTATCTTCCTCCACATCATATACTCACTGAATAAGCCTCTTTTCCTGCTTTGCATTTTTAAAGGTGAAGAAAAAGAAAGAAAGAAAGAAAGAAAGAAAGAAAGAAAGAAAGAAAGAAAGAAAGAAAGAAAGAAAGAAAGAAAGAAAGAAAGAAAGAAAGAAAGAAAGAAAGAAAGAAAGAGTCCTGTGCTTAAAATAAATAGGTTTATTTTTAGATGAATACTTAGGTTTACTTGTTCATTTGTGATTTCTGTCTTCCACAGATTGTGTAGGGTACCTATTGTTCTCTTCTTTTGTTAGAACAAGAAAATTTATAGTTTTTAGGACATCCAAACAAGGATGCTTCCTGGTTCAAAGTACTGAAATGTATCTAGAACAAAAAAAAAGGAAGAAACAATCCCATACCACAAATTCAAAAATCCTTTTTTGCAAGTGAAACTCTATAATAAAATCAGAGCTTTATGTGCTCCTCTAATACAATGAAAAGCAAAATAACAAGACCAGCTGGGTAACTTCTTAAATATATTTTAAAGGTGTTTTGCCAATCTGAGTTTACATTTTCAGCTGTTGGTCTACCTGTGTAGCGAGTTAGTAAAGGCTAAAGCCCCTCCTCTGTGTGGGCTTTCTTTCCAAAAATTGTGCACAACGAGCCTAGTATTGCTTAAGGATTATTGAAAATATCCAATGCCCTTTGTGTAAGAACAGCTGCACCTCCAGCACTGTTTTGGATCAGAGCAAAAGAGCATTATTTTGATGACAGTCTTCCAGTTGTTCCTATTTTCTGCACTTTGGTTCAGGTCTTGGAGCACAAGAAAGGCTTTTCTCTTCTATAAAACTGAAACAAATACAGTATACTTCCAGCACTAATGGGCTTTTTAAAGAACAGATTAGACCTGGTCCAAAGCAAGACCCCTGACACGCTCAGTGTGTGGATTCTGGACCAGCAGAGACAACTCTTTTGCTCTGCAGATAAGCTCCATGTGGGGTATACTACTCAGAGAGTGTGCCTAACTTGTCTCAGTAGGCTCACATCGAAAGACAGTGACATGTTCAGGAGATGATCTGCACAGGTAAGAGGGTCGTTGGTGTAAAGGGCCTCCATGGGCATGTCTAAGTACCTCTTCAGTGCCTCAGGCATATATAAATCCAATTGCTTTGTGTTGCATTATGTGTCCTAGGTCTCTTAACAGAGATACAGTGCAAGTCAAAAAGGCTACGGAAAAACGTGAAGCAGCCCCCAGATCAGACAGTCAGTGAAGACAACGAAGGCCATGATGTGAAACAAGTAACTTCTACAACTAAAATATATAGGGTAAGAGAATTCTTGTAATAGTTCATTACTGGTGATGTGATTTTTGTTAAGTGCATCTAGTACAGTGAATAAAGAGTATTGAAAACCATCTGGAGCTACCTCTGTTGATTAAAACTTTATCTTCCACTAAGTCAAGGAAATACCTTGAGTGTAGATGTAGTTCTGATATTTTTAGTCAAAACCTTGTAAAGCATCTGTAAGATCCATGCAGTATCTTTTCTGTGGTACATTTATCGCATACATTGAGGTGTGATATTAAAACTTGAACATACCTAGTAATCTGCTAATAATTTCCTTATTTCTGATAATTAACCACACAAACCTATGCAGTTTAAAAACATTATATACCTCTCTTCTGTACACTTCTGTACACTTCTGTAAAAGACTCAGTGACAAGCAAGCCTCTTATCTCCTTGGTCTCCAAATGGTGAAAAATGGATGTATAGCTTTTGCCTAAAGCAGGAGAGGCTACATCATTACTATGACTGCATTTCATGATGGACTTTTTTTTTCTTTTTGCCAGTATAGGAGAAGGTAGAACTTACCCCAGAGCAGCAGAAACTTCTTGATTATATTATGGATTCATACAGTAAACAACAAATACCCCAGGAGGTGTCAAAAAAACTAGTAAGTATATTGATAAATTCATTTTTGTAACATAATATGACATACATAATATGACAACATAAAAATGACAACATAAAACTGATAATGACGTTCAGTATTACAAGGCAAAAAATATCTATAGTCCACATAAGTAGGTGTAGTAAGTAGAGCAAACTGTGGGCTTACACTTTAAGTATGCTGAAAGTGGGACAGAATCTTTCCCATTTAGTCAACAATTAGACAACATCTTTATGAAACTTAAATGTTAAGAAAAATCTTTCAACTAGTATAAGACTCTTATGACCAAATCTAACCTTTGCTGATTGGAGCTTTGTTTTTTCCATTGTCAGTGTAGGCAGTGATTTGAATTTGACTTGCTGTCAAGCTTCTTTTCCTGTAAAGACACCAGCCTGGAATCTTGAAAATATTTTCTAGAGTAAAAGACCCTGTCTACTTCTTACGCTACCTTCCAAAATACTTGGTTTTGACAACATTGGAGACAAATTACAGTGTTTGGCGGAACTCTTGCCTGGTCCAGTCTAATAGTTCTTGTATTTTATGCTCCTAAATAGGAAATGTCAGTGAAAATTAACAGATTTTGTTTGGTTTGATTTTTGACAGTTGAATGAGGAATTCAGTGCTGAAGGAAATTTTCTGATTTTAACAGAAATGGCCACCAGTCATGTGCAGGTTCTTGTGGAATTCACTAAAAAACTACCAGGTACATCCAGGGTGTTGGGGAAATATTTGTTATTGCAATGCTTACATGCCTTTCTGTTGCCTTTTGGAAAGCTTTGCGTATATTTTAAAGACCGTTTAAAATGCCTGATCCTTCTACACACTGTTTAGATATTGTATAAAGAAAAGGTGCTTTGTGCTCAGAAGAATAGTAGACTGAACAATCCAAATTCTGCTACTCCAAGATGTGGCACCCTTTAGCTATTGACAGAGAAAATGCTCAGAGAAGGGATTGTGTCTGTAGAGAGATTTCATTTTTATATATTGCTGTAGTGCCAAATAGTCTGCCTCTAAATTACCACTAACACTTGCTAGACTATACTTGATTCCCTTTTCTGCCTTTCTAGCAATGCCTCTAGGTTATAACACCCACTGAATTGTGAGTCCCACACAAGAGCTTTCTCTAGCTGGTGGCACCAATATTTATGGTCCTTGCATAGTGTGTTATGGACAAGTGCTGAAAATCTGAGTTTATTAGCATTTTTTAAACTCTCAAGTTCATGTTACCACAAGACTGAACACTGGGCACATAGTAGGCACCCTTAACTAAGGAAGGTGCATTGTAACACTGAAAGCAGCATGGCAGTGGGAAAGGAGTGCAGAGAGCTCTGGTGGAAACACAACAGAAGATGTTAAGGAGCAGCATCAGGTTAGACGAAATTCTCACTATTGGTTATGCACCACCACCCTTTGGTGATCCTCTAAAATACCATGAACACTGAAATACGTGTGTAATCCTCATAAACTTTGGGGAGGTTCAAATCAGTGTCATGTGCTGAAGTCCAGGTTTGAATGTCTGCAGCACTTAGCAAGCCTACTGACACCAACATCGAGGTTATGCATATGTGTGGCGCCTCACATGCAGGAATTGCAGGACAGAAAGAAGTGGGAACTGTTTCTATTGTTGTCTGATTTGTCTCTAATGTCTCCTCAGGCTTCCAAATCCTTGATCATGAAGACCAGATTGCTTTGCTGAAGGGCTCAGCAGTAGAAGCCATGTTCCTCCTCACAGCTGAGATCTTCGGCAGGAAACTTCCCTCGGGACACACTGTCCTTCTAGAAGAAAGAATCCGCAATAGTGGTAGGTATCGTGTTCAATGAGGCAAAACCAACCCACACCATTCCATTTCTGTGTCAGTATTTGGCCCTTGGGAAGCTGGTAAGATTGTTTAGTAGCATTGAGATAGACTTATCTGAATGTTCTTTACATTACCTAGAACAAATCTAACTGAGCCTTGAGCCTAAAGTTCATAAGGTAAAGGCTTCTTTACAAGTACCTTGAAATTTTATGAATAATGCTGCATCAAATAAACCTAGTGCATGTCTCTAGTAATAAGAATGAAAGAATGATGAAGAAGAACTATTACCATTTCAAATTGTTCACATAAAGTATTGGTAATTATGCTTTCAAAGACAATCCCCATAAGAAGAAAAGAAAAAAAAGATTTTAGGATGTTACTGAAGATGACTGAAGGCAAGCACCTATTCTTAGTGTTGTTCTATTGAATCACACTGAACAAGGTGCATAGAAGAATTATAAATACAGCATGTTCTGAGTATGTTTTTTGCTTCTTAAGGTCCATTGAAAGCTCAGTGACTCTGATAAGTTCCACTGGTTCTAGACATAAATCGTAAATATGAAAAACCAAATGGGACTAGATATTGTTTGTTCCTTAGAGCAGAAGAAGTTGTGTTGTACATTATTATGTATTCTTTGTGCTGTACCTATAAAATACTGAATGTTTTGCCTTTTTCTGTATTGACCAGCAAGTTTTATTCAACCCTCAGATATGTATCAATGAATATTCAAAGGGATCAACAATTCCGAATGAGAGAGTGAGTCTATACATTCTGCCTTCTGACTTTCCTTTCTAAGGATCAGAAGGAGAGGAGACAGAAGAACATGTAACCTCAATATTAGTCAGGGGAATGGGCTTGAACTCAGTTCAGAAAGTATTATTGATGTAAGCAAAATTAGGCCAATACTTACATATTTGATTTACTGAAAAGGTTCAGAAAATTGAAAATAATTCACTAGCTGAACATATGTATTTATTTTGGCACACTCATTTATAATTAGTAGTTTTTTCTATTTCTTTCATTTTAATTGACTATAAGAGGGTACTATTTGATGGCGTGGAAGCAGTGACTTCCAGAGTGATATGAATAGCTTCTGGTCCAGGTTCTGCAGGCAGAGAAGTATGCCAAGAAGGCCAGATATGTTTCCTGGAAACTGTAATGAGTTGTCACATATCCAAATGTCTTCATTAAGAGGTTATTTTACTAGATTATAACCCACATTTTTGATTAAAAAAAGGTTTTGGAGAAATGAATCCATATAGCAACATGATTACTGAAAACTTCTCTAATCTGTAGAATGAGTATGAAGCTTCTTTGTTCTGGGTATCAACTATTCATTAAAAAAAAGCCACCCAAAAGCAAGAAATAATTTAATCCAGAACATTGCATAAGCCCTTATGTCATACCAATAATTTTCCTTAGTCATAATTTTAAAATATTCTGTTAATTCTCTGCAGCTATGGAATCTGGATGAGATGCAATATTATATTTTACAAGTTTGTGCTTGACTTCATGATAATACAACTGGCTGGAATACTACATTGTATCCTGCCTCAGTATTATTTACCTGTCATGTTGCAGATTAAAAAAAAAAACATTTTGTGTAGAACAATTTAGAATAAATTTGTGTAGAAATTTCAAGACAAGTAAAAATGTGGTATGTTTCCTGCAATTCTTTTTTTTCTGTGGGGAAAAACTCCAGGGTAAATTAAAAGTAGATTGTTAGACCAAAAACCTGGGCTGAATAGTTCCCAAGAAACAAAACACAATAACTTTTTAAACCTGTATGCATGTATAAATACAAATGTGTATCTTCTTGCTCTTGGAAGAAGCTTTCTAAAACATTTTCCCTCAAGCCAGGATCAAGTTGAAGACATAAGAGGAAATTCTGATGTTAGAACTTCCCCCTCCACATATTACAAAAGGATAATGTATTATCCAGCTTACTGCTGCTGGCTGCATTTTTTCCTTCTATTAATAGCCAGAATAAAAGAACTCACATATTTTATTTCTCTACTTAGTGCAAATTCAAACCTACTTTAAAAGATTTTCCTTTGCTGCATTTAATGGGGCTGTGAAAATAAAAAAAAGCAGCTTGTAAATCTTTGCATTTCTACTTTAATTGCTGCTACTAGACCTATTTAACTTTTAAATAAATTAAACTTTGAAATTGTTTTAAAATATCTACTATAGAAATAACTTATTTTTGCAGTTTAAATACTCATTATTTTCATGTGTCAAAGTTTAAACAAAATTATAGAAAAGCATCCAAATTCTTCTGTTATCATTGTTTACAGATACAGCTTTCAATGTTATTTCAATAATATGTAATATAAATTATAGTAAAATAAAACATTACAAATATTAAATATTAAAACATTAAATATTATGCACTTCACACCCCTGAATGTCATAGGATTCAACAGCACAGCTCTAGGTTTCATAGTAGCCCGTACCAAATGTGACATTAGAGTAGAAATGTAAACAATCTCTTCCAGTCTTAACCAGTAAGAACAAATGCTACTAAAAGCTGCAGCTGCCCATTATCATGTCATAGGCTGGTCCTGGAGACAAAAATGGCCAGAAGAGATTAAACTCCTCTTTTTCCATATGCCTCACTGGAAAACAAACAAATAAACACAGAAACAAAAAAGGCTAAATGCAGCAAACTGAAACATACAAAGACAACAGAGAGCCTCAGAAGAAATTCAGTGATGGCTGAGTGGGAGTTTAAAAATCAAGTTTACAGGTAACAAATGAAAAAACAGGATCAGGATTGTTTATGACTCCTAGTGAGGTCCTAAAAATTGTCATGCCAGCAGCCATAAATTATTGCTGTTAGTCAGAATTTCTGTCTGTATATTTTTAGGTACAGACTAATGTCTGAATATCACAGAAGTTCTATTGTCAAGCTTTGATGCCTGTATCCATAAAATCAGGGAGGGTGGTGGTGATCCTGCCTAAAAGTCACAAGCTGTCCAGCATTCTGTCACCTGCCACCATTTCCACTTTGAAGCTGCTCTCATCTATTAATATTTATATCTTCTCTGGTCTGCTTGTATGGAATGTTTGGGTTTTTTTTCCTGATAAAGAAGTCAGAGATCTGGTGGTGATGACCTTTGAGCATTATCAGCATTCATTTTCATTCTCATGCTGATGAGGCATATTTTTATTTCTCAGCTTGTGCATATTGCTCAAGTCCTGCTGCACCTCAGAGAATGCCTTTGTTTGAGCCCTGATGGTCTTTCTCTGTAAGCCACTAGGAAAATTCTTGCATTAGGTGCTCCTGTGACTGAAATCCTCTCCTACACACCCTAATATTGAGACTTAATGAGAAATACAGACTTTTAAAATTTAATGTTACTGAGATTTGTTGCCATTTACTCATCTTATTTGATGTTTCACTATGCATATACCATATTGTGATTGACTCATTCTGTGAAAGGCTAGTAATTCTAGTATTTTAATGCTTGGTGTTTTTCTATTATGTTCAAATCAAATTCTCCCCATTACTGAGCAGCACACTATTTCTAAAAAACAGAGTTGAGATACAGAAATTTTTCTCTGTGAGGATTTGTAGTTTGTTTTGCTAAAGATTGCAGGTTTCAGTAGTCATGAAAAGACAGAGATTTTTATTTCGTCACTTTACTCTACAGAGCAGTTCTAGGAATTTGACTATTGGGAAATAAAATACTGATATTGACAGAAAGGGAAGAATCTGGACCCAAATTTTAAGTTGGCAGCAGGACCTCTGACATTGTGAAACACACTGTTGTCTTCCTGGATGGGGTACAGGTGCTGAAGTACACTCAGATCCAAGGAAAAATAGAAATAGCCGCACTTTCAAAGCATTGGCAAGAGGCCACCTCTTGCCTTTGAATGTGGGATACAAAGTTCCCACTGATTTGGATAAGAGGCTCCTGCAACCAAAAGCAAAGTTTGATATTGGAACATGGATACTGAATTACTTCCATTGCCCTTGTCTTTTATAATTTGGTTATTAATAGTGAGCAAGGGTGGTGCTTCAAACCCCCCTTGTGCTGGGGTTTGTGCAGAGAAACAAAATGATCTTCACTGATGTGTCCAAAGTGTCTAACCCTCCAAATGGTCATGTGCATCCTCGTGGAAGGAGACACATCAGCCTCTGACTCAAGGCAAAACTGGCACACTGCCCAAAGCATTAAGCAATTTAGACCACTATAAATTGCAAAATATTCCAGACACCTTTCCTGCACAATCTACCAGACTGAGTCATCCAGTTCTAGGTACCTGAAGCACAATTAAAGTTGCCAAAATTATTTAAATCATATCTACACAATAGTTCTATACCAGTCAAAGCAAAACAGATGTCAGGAACCCAATCTCTTTTCTTCTGCATAAGTGTGTTTCTTCAGGCCAAAAGCATTTTTAAACTCTGCCTATGAAGACCAGCTCAAGGCACTGCAGATGCTGATACTGTGTGCCAGACCACATTTCTGTCTTGACTGCAGGCACTCAGGCCACTGCCATAGGAGGGTATGTGGAAAGGTCATATGCACCCTCCTTACAGGCTTGGTTTGTTGTTTGTTTCGTTGTTTTTTTTTTTTAAACTAAGGTTTCTTTGCTTGCAATTATGACTTAACAGAGGTCCTATAGATTGCTTTAAAGAAGATGGGGGTTTGGTACTTGGTTGTGAGTTCTGCTCAACACATGCTAAGCCTCAGTTAAGTTGGCCATTTAACCCCTACAAGATAATGGCAGACAGAAAACGATGTGCCCATGCTCTGGTGTGTCTTCTCTCCTGGCTAGATTTTCCCCTGGTTTGGCACTCATCATCACAGGGGTGAATTCGGTCAGTGTTTAAAGTGCATTTATGCATTTGAATAGCTCAGAAGGGAGAGCTAATAAGCAGCATGAAAAACAATTCTGGTAGATGGAATAATGTGAAAGATAAAATGTAAGTTTGTGAGTAATTAGAATATTTTATTCGCATAAAGCAGCTACTAATATACCCTTGGTTTCATATTCACTAGTGTTTAAATGTTTATAAAGAAAAAATGATCTCTATCTATATTAATAACACAGTGTTAGTTGCTGCTAATTAGCATTTACTCTCAAGCTTTCTTCTTGCAATAGATTAATTATTCAGTTTTGCAACACAGCCAAAGTAGAAGAGAGAATGCTGTCTCAAAAAGCTGGCAATACTGACCTGATATCACAGTAAGCATACATATTCCAGGATTATGTTAAACAGATTCATGGCCTGAAACTGCAAGCCTTATGATATCAGGTATCAGTCATCTTTACCTTTAAAAAGTAATCATGGCAACAAAACTCTAAAAAAGACAAGATCTAAAGTAATGCTGTGCCTTGAACTACAGATGGGGATGAACTTGTGCAAATAAGGGATGTTGAATGAATAATGTTCATGGGTTTAAATCTGCTCTAGTTTGATGCTGCAAAGCTGCACTCAGTAAAGCTTATATTTCCCACTGACCATACTTGGGTTTACAGCCAGACATGCATGAACACAACAAAATAACACACAATAAAATGATCTGCAGCATCTTCTGCAGGTGGCTGAGTTGGATTAGGTAGGAATTTGTATAACACAGAAAGATGCCCAATGACATATGAAGGAGAAGCATGTTCTTCCTGCCATAATGCGGCATGAAACAAGGTTTTGAAACCTTTTTGAAGAAAGTTAGGAAGGAGGCACTATTAGCAGTTACCAGGAAGCTCTGCCTGCCTGACAGCACTGTGCAGGGCTCTCATCTCTCTAAATATAGAAGGTAAGGAGGAACTAACTTTTCTGTTCTCAGTGAGGCCAGAAATATAATTTCATTTATTTGATTTTTTTTCACTATGTGATTTTTTTTTTAAGCTATAACTTGTAGTAATGACTTCAGGAAAATCATGTAACTCACTTCTTCTCTAGCCTTTCCAGTTACAAGCACCAAATTACCTTTAATTCTTGTTCTGATAATCTGAAGTGGCAACATCTCATACAGTAGCTAGGAAAAAATAAGTAAGAACTATAAACATCTGTTTCCTGTACTTCCTGTTTTTTTGGTTTGGTTTTTTTTTGTTTTTTTTTTTTTTTTCTTTCTGTTGGAGTTTATTAAATCCAAACCGAAGCGTTTACAATCACATTAGAAAACAGCTCCCTCTTGTGACAGAAAAACAATTTGTGTAACGTGCATGCAGGAAGATTAACTAATAGCAGGGAAACTCCAGCATAGGTGGGATGACAGCAAAACTACTAAGAGAAAAGATTCCATTATCCTAGTTCCAAAATTGCTAATTTTTCACGGATTTTTTCCATAATTGTCTTGTGACATATATCAGTTTAAAGATTTTGAAGTTATGTTTTCCCTAGGAAAAGTGGTAAATCACTTGCATTGCTCAAACATCCCTTTAAAATTCCCTTTCATCTCTATGGTTTTTATTGTTCTGTTTGCAGTACACTAATGCAGAGTTCTCTGCAGTAATTTCATTTCCTTTCACATCTATACGCATATTTTGCTTCACTCTTCCATACTTAATGTCAGCTTAGAAGCTCTCTGGGCAGGGATTGTTTCGCTACATGCTTAGGCATTGTTTGGAGCAGTGAGGACGTGAATTTAAGTCCTCACTAGCTTTTCCATATCCTGTTTGCCAGCACCATTTTCATCCTACTTCTGCTATATAGACAATAGGATTTGAGAAGTTTGGGGTCACCAAAAGCAATAAATTAATCCAGCTGAAAGCTAGCCTGACCTTCGAAAGAAAAAAGAGAAAAAAACATCAAATGATGACTATGAGAAACAAATGATGGGAGTCAGCCACAGCCCACTTCCTACCATTTCTTGTTTCCTGTCCAGATGATTGTGCCCAGCAGCACAATACCTTGCACAGAGACTTCTAAAAATGTCAACTTTGTCTCAGACTTTTCTCATGTTGCTGCTGAGCTACTCATTTCCTTGAAAGGAATTCATTTGCTCTGCTTTAGGGCCCAGCTTTTCACTTCTTTTTTTTCTACTTTCATGCAAACTTTAAGACTTTGGTGTTCTATATATATGTGCTACTTACATATTATAAGGAACATTGGCATTTCAAACCACCCAAGAGGGAGACAGGGGGTTCCCCAAAAGTTAGCAGCAACAGGTATTCAAAATTTTAAGTAGGTAATGCTAATGACTAACAGCATAAGCCTCACAGCGCATTAGATGCTATGACTATTGTTTGCCCTGAAAGAAGAGGCAGCTGTGTTACTAACTTCTACAGGACAAGCTGACCCACATCATATATATCCCTTTAATTGACTTAGACTCAGTAGTATTGAACTCATCAAGGAAACAAGATTTGTGGTTTGTAATCTGAAGTGAACATAGGTTGCTCATGTCATGTGTTTAAATACATGACTCAGCCATGAAATAAACCACACCCTACAAGACCATTCCTACACCGCTGAGACACATAACTATTCCACTGCTAGAAGTAAATTCACTGTCACAGCAAAATGTGACTCTTTCATAGTTGAGTCGAGTGACTTCATGTTTCCTTTCTTTGAGTTCCACACGCTGAGTTTCAGTTTGAATTTTGCCTACTGGGGGCACTCCAAACCGCACTAGTCCTGGACTTCAGCTTGGTGTTGTACACAACACTCAAACCCACATTAATTCACATGGTTTCCAAAGGAAGTTACAAAGACTTCTCCTAGAACAACTCAAAATTAAGATTAAATCTACAAAAGATCCTGTGGCCCTCATCTGTGGGAAGCAAGGAGGTTCCCATCCTTTCAGCCAAGGAAGGCCAAAAGGTTCTTACTGCAGAACCACTGGTTTGGATGTCCACACTGCTTCAGAGCTGCAAGCAGCTGCTGTCAATAGTTTAGTGTCTGCTCTGAGTGACTCACATATCATTTAAAAAAGGAATAATTTTGATGTCACAGAACTTCTCTTTTACACCAAAAAGCAGGATGGAGTACATCTGTAATTCAAGGCTAAGTAACAACATTGTGACCTGATGACAAAGTCAGCAAGAAGAAGTCCCATTGGCATGCCTTAGTTTGGAAACCCCAAAGGCTTCTGCTGATGGTGAATCACATGATCATATTCTTAAATTGGCCTGGATTTTAGCTATTTTTGGCTCTGTATTGTATAATACATTATTTTATGCTTTAAGGTAGTAGTAGTTGCAAGCAGGTTGATCTTGGACTGCAGGTAATCCTAGACTTAATGAAAGTTTCAGGCTAAATAATAGGAGTAATTAAGTGTCTTTATGGAGACAACTGAAGCAACTGCCCAAGGCAGTTGGCTGTAGAGTTGGGCTGGAATTAAACCATACGCCCTGAGAGGTTTCCACATAACTAATGCAGAGACAGGGAACACAGGATCTGCTTTGCAAAGAGGATTATCAGCAGACAGGAAACCACCTATGAGACTTGTTCTGAAGATCCAGATGGACAAATCTGCAGAGTGAAATGAATTGTTTGAAAAAAAGACTTTGAAACTATGCAAAAAGAAATTAACAGTGTTTGCGTGTGTCTAGTTTGCTCTGGAAAACAAGGATGTGCTTGCACTTCTGTAACTAATTGTCTTGCATCATGATTTCTGTAGTAGATTTCTCCCACCAAGACAGTCAATATGAAATATGAAATAATTGCTGTGTAGCAATAAACCAGAGTGCTTCAATAATTAAGACATACTATAACTTTTTTCATTCTCACAGGTATCTCAGATGATTTCATAACTCCCATGTTTAATTTTTATAAAAGCATTGGAGAGCTGAAGATGACACAGGAAGAATATGCACTGCTCACAGCCATAGTTATCCTGTCTCCAGGTAACTTCTCATCCAGAATTAAATATTAGTGGTTGTGGAAAGAAAGCATGAGGAGCAGACATGAGATTTGTAAAAACTTACATTCTGCATGGAGTAAGTCAATGTGCATGCTCATTCTGTATATTCAGTTGTTAAACCAGAAAAAAAACACAGAAATACAAACTCCAAATGTCCTGCTATGCTATTTGGTTTTGAATACAAGGAAGAAACTGCTTAATTAACATGCTTTTAAAAATTATGGGTATCTCTTCACTGCTTAGCAAAACAGGCTTCTTCCTTCAGAAAAGCCCAGATGTGGCTACATGCACATTGCCACTGACCACTGTGGAATGCTATTTATTTTAAAGGGAAATTGGGAAACCCTATAACTTAGAATAACTTAGAGTATGGCAGCGGAGGTCTTCAGACTTTATTGGGAGGTTTCCAAACCAGATTTCATGAAAGATGGGAAGGTGAAGCATTTCCATCACTCTTTGAGTTACTGTGTCTCAGGAAATTTTTTTACACCAAAAATCCCATCCTTCTCTTTTCCTCCCAATCCGAGTATCCAAACACGTTTCCACATGAACAAAATAAAAATACATGTATTTTCTAGCAAGGAAATTTAATCGGAGGATGAAGATGTTTGATTTCACCCTCGTGACCTGCTTTTACACTCTTCTCTTCTGGCTAAATTCCCCAGGAGTACTACACCTCCAAGAACTTAGGGTGTTGCTCAGTTTTTGAAATGCATTGCACGACATACTCTGGTGCAGAACCAGAGTATGGAGGGATGATGACAGAACTCCAGTGAAATGCTGCAGAGTTAAAACAGTTCAGTTTTTAAGAAGGTTAAAAATTTTCTCTAGCTAGAAGTGGGAAGCTTACATGAAAACCCTAAGTTTATGCAAAAGTAGAGCATTAAACATTTTCATTTCATATTAATTTGAAAATAAATGTTCTTTGAAGGTATGAACATCAGTGGCCAGTGTAAATATTTGAATATTTTTATTTGAACTATCAGTGTAAATATTTGCAATGTATCAGAGCATATATTTGCTAATCACTTCTTTTCTTTAAAACCATAATCAGATCGACAATACATAAAGGACAGAGATTCTGTGGAAAGGCTTCAAGAACCACTGCTGGATATTCTACAAAAAATCTGCAAACTTCACCACCCAGATAACCCTCAACATTTTGCATGCCTTCTGGGCCGTCTCACAGAATTACGGACATTTAACCATCATCATGCAGAGATGCTGATGTCATGGAGAGTGAATGATCACAAATTCACACCTCTTCTCTGTGAGATCTGGGATGTGCAGTGATGGATGCTTCTTTATTTTATTTTAGGAGAAATATCTTTTTAAAGGACCACATAGCACTTATTTTCATAGAGAAGTTCCCACTGTGCGTTATATTTTCTTTACTGCATTTTTATAGAAACATGCCATGGATTCATAAAAGTCATTTTGTCCACTATACACAGAATATTGTATAGCTATCAGATCCTCACATTTGAGTATAACTTTTTCTGTATTTATACCCTCTGACCAGGAAGAGCCCACCAGCTCTTCAGAGGAACCCAATTAATTCCTACTGCAATTAAGCTGATTGCAGTAACTGTTCCTCTGTAAGGAAATGGGGAAATGCAAGTTTCCATTCATAGTTTTTCATTGCAGTGTTTTTTTGTTCTTTACCTCTGACAAAGAATATATTCCAGATTGTTACAGTAATAAACCAGCTGAAATGGTTAATGCCATAGTCATTTGCTGTTCAACTCTGAAATGTGTTCATGTTAAGGTTTGCAAGATGCTCTTTCTTCACAAGATGAAAAATTATGTAATGGAGAAAAACCACATACACACAAAAACTCTTTTAATGCTATAACATGTAACTTCAATTGCTTTATTATTTCGAAGTAAAAATTATAGCGTATCTTCACTTTGTCAAAGTGTGTCACAGGTTATTTTGCTTTATGACTTTGACTGCTGGTGTTTAATAGCTCTCAGAAATACCATCGGCAGCATCCCTGGGACAGGTAAGCGTATCTGGATGCTGTGCGCGGAGTTGCGGATGCCGCCGGGGGCTGCAGGCAGGGTCGGGGGGACTCTTCGTGCCGGGCTCCGCTCCCAGTGGCGGGGGCAGCGCTGTGCCGAGCGCTGCGGGCTGAACGCCGGCTGCCGGGGGCCCTTCGGCTCCCAGCGCCCGGG
>NW_005054331.1:5856933-5889191 GCF_000277835.1 Geospiza fortis
TCGGTCACACGTCCAGGGGCAGCTATGCATCCAGCGTCTCTGTCACGGATGTCAGAAGGGAAGTGCCTCGAAACTTACCCTGGGGAAGGGAGAGGGGGAGAGTTTTTGCATAACCGCCTTCAAACCAGTCTCTCCTGTGCGCCACGCAGGCGTTTGAGGATGCAGTGCTGTTTCTGTAGGAAATTTGCCCCAGTGCTCTTGGCTAAAACACTCATTCATATTGCTTAATAAGCCGAAAAGCGTCTGGCTCCTTTCTTTGCCCAAAAGCTGGCCGTGTTCCAGGGATGCTGTGTGTCACCTTTGGCATGGTATCAGATCAAGACATGGGAAAAAGTGCATGTATTCCTTTGGGAGCTATAAGGCCTAACGGGCCTATGCATTTGAAATTGTACCGGGTGGATCTTTCAGAATAATACACGATTCTATATTTAAGTCATAATAAACTACTCCTGGCTGTGGCCAGCCAGCAGCCTGCTAAATGGGCATCGAAAAATGCTTTGCTGGAAGAAGTGTGGGTTAGAAATGGGAGGTAGAGAAGAACTTGCCTGTGTATGTGAGGGAGCAGCAGGGACAGTGTGTCTGGTGTTAACCAGCCTCTGCCCAAACTGGATGCTCCTGTGGGAAAGCAGCCGTCTGCATGTCTCCTGCGGAGATGGCAGCTGGTGAGACGAAGTGCTCCTCCCTGATTTCAAGTGGGTTTCTCTGCTCTGACAGGTGTACCCAGGCCCTTTGTTGCCATTTGGTAGGGGAGAGTGTGCTCACTGCCTCTGCTTGTGTGCACCTCATGGACAGGTGAGGAGAGGCAGTCTTTGGGGAGAACAGTCAGTGTGCTTTAATGTAAGCAGTTGGCTGCCGCCTTAAAGCCCATCACCTCGGACTGACCAGTCTGGTTCTTTCTCTTTCGTGCCTCTGAGGCCTCCCCAGGGAAGCAGAGCTCCTGCTGACTCAGTAATGCAACAAAAAGGCTCTGAAATTGCTGTAGTGATGGAGTAGCGCTCCGTTCAGTCTCTTGTGCCTACCCCTTTTCTTTTGCATGTTGGTAGATGTGTCTGTAAAAAAAATCTTGACTATCCTGTGGTAGGTTTCAACAGATACTGACATGACAGCTTCTTTCATTTTGGTCTGTTTATAAACATGTGTTTCAGTAGGTACTGTCAAGACTAAGCCAGTTGATCTGGGTTAGACTGTTGTGACTACCTTTGGGTGTTGATAAAGTAGAAGATGATGTTATATATCTTAAATATAGGGTGAAGATGTAGAAGCGTTTCTACCCAAGTGTTTTCTTAATGAGCCTGTTAACAGCAGGCAGTTTAATGAGCCAGTGAATCCCTTTAGGTTCTGCTTAAGCTAGGTCAATGGCTGCTTCATCAATGTTTTAGCTATCTGTAGGGTTGTGGATTTTGTTTGCTTGTTTGTTTACATGTAAGCTGTTCAGTCAAGTAAAATGGGATTTGGACTCGGTTCATCTTGTGCTACAGAATGGATTGTAATTACTGTAGCATGTCTTGCTGGTTGGGGCCCACTGAGTGATCTATAAATCCTGATACAGCTGATCCTAAGCAGGCTATCTCATGGAGTATCTAAGAGCACGTGTTAACACCCTGAAGTATTGTGTCAAGTGCTTTAGTATTTGCTGACTCTGCTGTTTCTCGGAGTGTCTGGGGGCAAAGTGCTGGGCATCTCTGTGGAGAGCAGAGGCAAACTGTGGTCTCGTAAGTCTGTGTGGGTCATGTCCAGGGTGTGTCTGCACCCCCTTTCCTGAGGAATGCCTGTCCCTATGCCACGTGTCGATAGATAGGCATGTTTTTCTCGTCTCTCTTACCCGGTGTTGATCCATAGCTCTAGTCCTTCACTGGAGGTTTGGCACTCAACCAGCTGAAGGCAATTCTTGCCTCTCCTGGTGTATCATTTGTGGCTGACCACCTGTCTCTCAGTAAATCAGTGTCTCTCGACTGATCCAGCTGTAAGGTGTGGCTGGGTGACAGCTCCTCTCCTTCCAGCCCTTGGCAGCAGAAGTACCAGCAAAAATGACGGGTTTTCTGAAAGTGGGGTTGGTGGTGGGGGATCTCTATGCTTACTGAGCTTGGAACTGGGCTGGTTGCCCCCTGGTTGGCAAAAGCTCATGTTTCTGGTGTTTTCCTTGTTTTAAGGGGTGAAGCGGGGAGGAGAAAATGGAGAAGAAACAGCGCCAGAAACAGTAGGAGGAAGAGGAAGAAATATTACAAGAATTGTTTCTACTGTGATGGGCTTATCCAGTCTTCTGTCCCAAGGGACCTTGAGGGTATCAAGGTCTGCCTGGAAATGATGATGGCACGGCCTGAAGCTGTGTGGGGGATGTGTTACAGTGTACTTTTATTCTGAGCTCCTTTCTTTCACAGACTTCAGTGTCAGAACACCAAATGCCTGTTGAATGAGAGCTGATAAAACTGGCATGGGTAGAAGCTGATGCAGTCCTATCTGGAGCTGCCAAAATTCAGTATCAGATACTTACTTCATTCATTATGTACAGCTTTTTGATGCAGGGAACCCAACTGGTTTTAGAAGAAGTCAGATTTGGTTATGACTCTGCCTGGTACTGCGGTATTCACCTCACCACAGCACCTTCTGCACATTTACAGGCTGACTACTTGAAGGTGGCAGATCTGGGTCTTCTCATCCCATGCCTCTTGCAGTAAGTGATAAGGCTCCATTAATCTGTATTCCCTGCAGTCTCTGAGCTGAACAGTTTGGCATCTGGAAATAGGCAATTGTTACTGTATTACTTTTCAACTCAAAATTCATGTACTGTAGCTCGCATCATCAGAGGGGGTTTTTGTTAAGTGTTTTTCAGATGCCCTGATAATAAGTGAAGCCTTTTGGCTTTCTAGGGAACTCTGACATATGGGCTTACAAAATAACTTGTTTTAGAAGAGCAGGCCCTTGAAGTTCAAGTGCCACTATTTTCCTCAATCTCCTCTCTTTTTTTTTTTTTGTCAAGACTAGTTTTTGTTAGGCATGCCACAAAACTGCAGATACTGAGCATTCCTGTGATAGCTGCAGTGTGAATATTTTGCTTTGTTCATGTTTTGAGTGCTCCCTGTGAATTAGGCTGTTCTTTGTTTTCCCTTGGCAGTTAATATGCTAGAGCTCTTGTTAGCCTATATGGAACTCCTTATTTTAATGAGACCAGCTTCTCTACTGGCTGTTCTGCTGTTGTTTTATTTATTTTTTTTAATCAATGAAGCCTCTTATTGAGCTTCTCTTAGGACAATAGCTTTCTTATGCCAAAGGAAAACGTATTCCCCTGGACAAAGCTGTGGGAAGCATAACATGCTCATTAGTAATGCTTGGTATATACCCTTCCCTTCTCTTGTTCATTCATAGAAGGAAAAATGACATCAAGGAGAGGATGTCCCTTTCTTCTTTTTTTTTTCTTCCCTAGAAATAAAAGGAAGGGGAAAGATATCACTGGAGTGTCTCTGATAAGGTCTGAGAAGTGCTAGCAGTCCTGGTACAAGGAAGTGTCTTCACCTGAAACCAAACTGGTTGCTCATTTGCCAGTCATAGAGGTAAGTTTTTTGAAATGCCTGATATGTGTGGTCCCATATAGTCTGTGAGGTTTAAGGCAGTGGGAAGGAGCAAAGGGGAGAAAATGACACCATTCTGCTTTCTATGTAGGATGAAAGGTGAGAATTTTTATGAGAATTGTGTTTTCTGTGATGGGTGGTTCAGTCTTTTGTCATAGGAAGGCCAGGTTGTGCAGGAGGGAAGATGCCATCTACATAAAAAGCCTAAATATCTGGGACAGGAGAGGAAAAATACCTAATTTTAAATGAAAACAGATGAGTCAAAAATGTCTAATAGTGTCAGCAGTCTGGTTTTCAGTTTAACCAGTAAGATGATATTTTATTGCAGCTATTGAGTAACAGAGCAAGTAAGTTTTTAACAGGTTTCAAGATGCAGATAGGAACTTTTTGACATTGTAAAATACCACTGGAAAACAATTATAGAGAAATACCCTCTGTACACATGCATGCAGCTAACCTGGCAATGCTGCACATCCTTAGACCTGGAGCCTCCAAGGAAAGACTTACTAATCTTTAGCCCAGTGTAGAGCTTGTGCTGGATTTTCCCATGGTTGAAAGTATTGCTGGAAAATAAAATGTGGGCTTCAGGAGAGAAAGCATTGACTGGATTGTATCTATAGTTTCCTTAATGTTCCTTTTGCCAGGGATTTGTACTGCTAACTATGTTGCTGCAATAGTTTGCAGCATTCTGTTGAAAACTTAGTGCATGCGTGCTGCCTGCAAAGTCACAGTTGCAACAGAGATTTATAAAAACATTGATTTCTCTCACATGTCTATGCTAGAACTTGATGATCTTTAAGATTCCTTCCAAGGCTCACCGTTCTATGATTCTGTTAGAGAAAATCTTATTTGTCAAAATTATTTCTTTGCTTTAAGGTTTTCATGGTATTCCAAGTATTTAATGTCAACTCAGTATGCATATATCTGTCTGCACACATGTATGAGATACACTTGTGATAACTTGGAAGGAAAAATCAGAGCCAACAGCGTTAAATCCAAGAATGCTTTGAATGTGCATTACTCTTTGACAAAATAAATGTCATACAGCTCCTAAAAATCTTGCCAACTTTGGAGCATTGTTTATGCATACAAAGTTATTTGCCACTTTTGCTGTAATAACTACATTTTTATCGAAGGGCAGAGAACTGAATTTGACTGAGTACTGGATCAAAACTTTAGCTACTAAGATATTTCCCTCTTTTCCCTTCCCTTCCTATTAGACTCATTCTTATTTTTCCAAAACAGCACTGATGGGTTTTTCCTCAGGATTTTCATGAAAGCAGGAGAGACTGTAATAAAAATCTTTTATTTTTCCCCAGGAGGAGAAACTAATGTAAAGCAGGTGACCATGCAGAATGCAGTTCAGGTAAATGCCTTTTGAAGTGTTTAAATCCTGTATAAATGTATAATACTTTCTCTTTTTAATACAAAAGTTTACCCTGAAGCAGATAAAATACTAGATTCCCCAGTTACCTCTGATTTAAAAAAAAGTAGTTGTTTTCCCCTTTTACAAGAAGCAATGTGACAAGGATAACCCACTGTTATTATCAGATAGATGACCCTTTCACTTCTTATTGCTGTTAGCTAAGGTTTTGAAGTCAAAGCCTGAGATTATTGAAAAATTTCCATCATGATTAAGAAGTGCTTTTTTAGTAACCTTTTATTCTAATTAATCACTTAAGTATAAATAAATAAATGTATTTTACATTCACACTGAACTGAAGGAAAATAGTTAAGAGTACCAGAACGATTCTGGTATTATTCAGTCAAAAATTATTCAGAAAAAAATCTGGAAATTTTTCTTCACAAAATTTCAGTGTGATCCTTTTCTTGAAGCGTAAATTACCTTTCATTTACAATATATACAGTTCTGAAGAGAAATGCTAAGTATTTGTGTTCAAGAAATGTGTTACATCCTTGCATGGAAGCATTTCCTCTTTTGATGATATCATTTTTAATGATTTAAGCACAAAATGGCTCTAAAACATTTGATTAAGAAATCAGCAGTCAGTAATAAATTATACGATAATTTGCTGATTTCATGACTTAAAATAGGCTGAGTTTAAAAAACCCAAAGCATTTAATGCATGTTGTTTTTATTCTATATTCAGGCAAGTATGTAATTTTAAATCCAAGGGAGTCAAGAGAAGGAATGCAGTGGTATATTGATGCAGGGGTTACTAACAAGAGCAGAACCATTTGATTGCTCTGTTGGTTTGCCATATCTGTTGAAAGGGAAGTGAACATTCTTTGAATAATAGTTCTTCAGTCTAATTCAGAAGCACAAGTTTTTGTCATCTGACTGCAAATATTAGAACTTCCTGTCTTCCACTTACTGGACTCCTCTGCAGGTGTGGTTTGGAGATGAGCTTCCCTTGAGTCCCCGGAGTCCCCTGACTCCGAGGCACGGGCCGGGTCTGGCAGATGTGTGCCTCTATGACCAATGGATATCTGTGAGACACGAGGCCACTTTGGTGCCCATGCAGGAAGATCTCTCCATTTGGCTGTCTGGCTTGATGGGTGAGCTTAAAAATAAATCACTCTCTCATGAATTTCAAAGCACTTGCAATATTCTAGTCAGCACTGACGTGTAATATCTGTAGTACTATAAAGAGCTGGTGTATTTGAGTTTGAATGGCTGGGAGAATTGCATTAAAACGCATGCTTTGATTTCAGTTTTATTAGCTGCCACCTCTTAAGGGTTGCACAATTAATAATTCTAATTTATATTTATGAATCTTTTTCGTGTAATTAAAATCTGATTGAACTAAATATTTTATTTTATTTTACTAATATATTTCTTCTGTTTTTCTTCCAGTCTTTAACACTGGAATGCTGTTTGAGTTGTCTGTAAGTTCATATGAAACTTCTTTACCTTCCGTGGAGTAACTGTAATATTGATCTTCTTTTTCTTAAAGGAATGGAAGTTAAAGCAGAACAGCTGCTAGAAGAACTTGATAATGGGGTACTGCTTTGCCAATTGATTGGTGTTCTTCAAAACACAGTTAAAAAATGTTGTAGCACAAATAACTTAAGGGTGAGTTGAATAATGATTTTTTAAATACAAGGTCCTAAATTTCAAGTAGTAGTTACAGGGAAAGCAGGTGAGTGAGGCTTCCCAAAGAAGTGTTTTGTATGCTGTGTATCCAGAGACTGATTAACAACAAAGTGGCTTTATAGATGGATAAACTCATCCAATAAATTGCTTGCTTTGTTAATCACACCCTAAGGTCTTTACTAGGTTCTTGATTTGATTTCAGTAAAAATCTTGCCAGAGGAAGATCTAGTCCAAGTCTGGAGTTTGTTCCCCTGACACCAATATGGGTTGTTACTAAGATATCCATTGGCAGTTGGTGGTATGTTTTATGCCAGAAAGTGGTGGCTGAACTCGGGTGTACAGGTCAGCATAAAAGTATCCAGACCTGCAGATGGGCTGCAGTGTTTCCATTGAGAGGCAGTGCTTAGTTGAAATGTGAATCTCAAGCAAGTCTCTGTTACTTTGGAGTACAAAGGCTGCAGAACTAAGGACAGTTCACTCAGTGACTATTCACAATGATAAAGTAGAATGCCTTCTATATTAGTGTAGCTTTTTTCATGGAATGCATAGTGAGGTGAACACAAAATAGTTACAACTGTTTCTATACTCTGAATTTAGGGTGTATTTTCCTTTGTAAATATGCTTTGAAATCTGTTGGCAATGTTGATGTGTACAATGTACTTTTTGTTTTCTTCCCTTGCCAGAATTTTCCTATGAGAAAAGTTCCATGTAAGAAGGATGCTCCATCAGGATCTTTTTTTGCCAGAGATAATACAGCCAACTTTCTTAACTGGTGTAGAGCCATTGGAGTTGATGAGACATACCTCTTTGAATCCGAAGGCTTAGGTAACTCTCTCTTTTTGTAAGATTTGCTTTGATCTCTGTGTGAATCACTACCTGGTCAGGGAGATGCCTTGTTACAGACTTTTGAACTTTTTCTCTTGACTCTGCATGTGTCGTGCAAGCTCTTATTTATTTTAAGGCAGTGTCCAAGTACAAGCATTGAAAAATCAGTTCAGTGACTAATATAACTTGCAAAATGCTTTTCCAAACTTTTGAAAGTTACTGTGTGGGATGAAGTGGGGACTGAGAGCTGTGCAACAAAATACTGTGTTTTTCTTCAGTAAAAAGAACTACTGAGAAACAGGAGAAAAGTATGGTTTCACTTTCTGTGTGTGGGAAGACCACAGGGCCATGGGGTCAACTCACAATAAGATCCTTTATTTGGCATTACAGCTCATTCTTCTTGCAAAAATCCCTCAGAATAATACATTCAATATGGTTAAATTTGGTAACAACATCAGGGCATTGTGTGTGAAGTGGCAACAGCCTGTTGGTAATTAACATTTACTTCAGGACACAACATTACTCTAAACCATTTGTATTTTCCCATTTAGTAAGATAGCTATAAAAATAAATATTACCAACTATGAGCATGCCTGAACCAGTGCACAACTGGTGCTGTATAGCATCTTCTAGATTGGTATGATGGAATAAAATTTTTTTGTCTGCTAGTTAAGAGGATTGTACTTTCATCACATAATAAATAAGGAAATGCTCTTCTACTAGCTATTATGTCAGTAAAAATGAATTAATACAAAACTTTCTTTGACAAGCCAAATTCTGTTTTTTGTTGTTTGGTTTTTTTTTTTTAGTAAGCAGAATATCTGCCTGTCAGCAGATTAGCAAAAAACTGAGAACTATCTTTGTTTTCAGTAATTGTATGAAATTGTCATAATATTTACTGTATTTCGAAGTCTTTGTTCCATTAATGCTATTAATTAGCATTAATGTTAATTAAATGCTATTTACATACTGGCTGGACTGCCCATGCATCTCTACTGGATAAGTCATCTTTTAAAACAGTTGAGAAAACTCCATCATTTACATATTTCATTTTGATTAACTAGTGAGTGTATCTTTCTTCAGTGCCAGGAAATACAGAGTAGAACTGAGTTACAAGAATATTTTAATTTTTTTTAGTTCCTTGTATGAATTGTATTGCTTAAACATGTTAGTTCCTGTAAGTGGACAGGTAACTAGAACCTGTTTAGCTTACCTGTGATAAGCAGACATGATTTCCTAGTGCTGTGGCTTTCACTCATTGCAAAGAAGTGTTTTGAAGTCTCTAACTCTTGACACAGGCTTGCTTTGTGTCATAAATATCTTCTGTGAGCCTTTTTGGCAGTTGAAATGAGCAGACTTGCAGCCTCCTAGATGAAACATTCTTTCCACTGATGTTTTTCATCAGACTTTGAAGCCATTCTTCATGAATGAAACAGGGGAAGGATAATGTGACGAAATTGTCTTTTTCCCATCAGGGACATATAGCAGCACCTCCTGAAAAGTGTAGATGATTGGGAAGGAAATAAATCAAGAGGCTCCTGAGACAGCAGAAATGAAGAGTAGGCATCATGGGGTGCCCTTTGACATCAAGCCAAAACAAATGTCTTGATCTTTGCTAGGGATGTGTTTGGATTTTTCCCTTTTGGACTCAAGCAAATTAAAACACTTTTGTTACAGCTGGCTAATACACACACACACACATATGCACATACGCTAAAAAAGAGATTAATTGGCCTCTAAAAGTAGCTTTAGATTATGGCTTTGTCAACTTTCTATTCTAGATTTACCCTTTGTAATCAGATCTTTTAAAAAGCAGACTTAGAAGCTGGAGTAGATGATATAAACATCATCATAAAATCTGACTTCATACTTGGATTATACTTTAGGAAACATTTAAAGCAAAGGCATTTCAAATATCAAATTGATATCAGAGGGATGTTGGATTTCATCTGTAAATATAGAGCTGGCACTTTTGAAGCAGTGATAAGAACAGATCTGTTGCTTACTGAACTGGTAACAGTCACCCAGATTGTTCTTTCCCAGCAGAGGTTTAAAACCACTCAGGCTGCCTGGCTGTGTAGCCATCCTCTTGTTTGCTGGGGCCTTTGCAGTGTATCTTCTTGTAGATAACCTCCATGCATGTACCTAGCTGTGTCTATTGGCATGAGCATGAACAGATCTGTGTATTTTCCTTTTTGTCATGGTTAAGTGCTCTTCATGTTTAAGACTGATATTGCATTTGGGAGTAGGGAATGGGAAGCATTCACATCTCTTTCTTTCCTGTTCTCATCAAGAAAGAAGATTATAAAACATATTTCTTTTAGGAGGAAGAGTGGTTTCAGGAGTGCCAGGATGGGTTTAAAGATTTTATGGAATAGAAAATTAGAGTTGTAAAGCACGTAGTGCATTGTCAATGATAATGTACCTTGCCTCTGAGTAGGATGATGGGAAATTTATAGTCATGGATGCCTCATCTTCCCTTCTCTTGGCTGTACCAAATTGCATAGGCCTCCTGCAATAAATACGAACTACAACTCCTATTTATTCTCTTCCCTTTTAGTGTTGCACAAGGATCCAAGACAAGTGTATCTTTGTCTGCTGGAAATTGGACGCATTGTATCCGGGTAGGTGATCCACACATGCTCCCAACAAGAAATTGAAGGGCACATCCTACTAAGTAAAAGCTAGGACAAAGATAGGACATTATTTGCAGCTGTCAAGTGATGTTAATTCTGTGCAAAAAGTAATGAGTAGCTTTTCTAGGACCATCATACAATGTGAATGTTTTTTCAAATATTTATTGGACTCTTTCCTTGGAGAGGTGCTGTTCCATGCTGGTTTCTATAGCTGTGTGTTTAAGTTATACATTCATCTTATAGATAATATGTACCTCTTGGAAGAGTTCACTGAGTACGATTAAGTACAATTTTAAGGGTTACAATTTTTCCACTTTTTGGAAGGTATCTCTTTATTATCTAAATGTAGGCTTTATTTATAGTGCAGAGCTGGAAGATTTAAGATAGTCTAAATTGGATGTGACCTCAACTGTGTAATTTTGGCAGTGTTTTTACTGCATCCTCTGGTAACACCAAGGCTACCTTAGGAAGGACTTCTGCTAGAAACTCAGAGATGGTCCTTCTCTTGGATTATTAAGGCAATTACTCCTCTGATTGATTCAGATGTCCTTGTCTGTCAAGCCACTTATAATTTTGCAAGTTTGTTATCATCAATTTCTTTTTGTTTTCTTTAGTAAATAAGTAATTAAACACTCTGCTTTGGTATTTGAGGTATGGAGTTGAACCTCCTGTACTTGTAAAACTAGAGAAGGAAATTGAGCTAGAAGAAACCCTGCTGATGACCTCTGGGCCACCATCACCTCTTAGCACACCAAAGTCATGTTGTCACCATGGGGAGCTACATGAGGCAGTAAGTGCTACTTGCTTAATGTGATATGGGCTTTAAATTAAACTCTTAGTTATGAACTTGTATGATCCAGCTTAGTAAGGACAGGCTGGTTTTCATCTAATATGTGTGAGCCTCCTCAAACAGAAGGGTATCTTTTTATCATTTTTTTTGTTTTGTTTTGAAAATGTAACTAAAACGCTGTTCTATATGTTTTGGAGTGCATAGAACCTACATTGATTTCCTTTCCCCTCTTCCTTTTCCTTGCTTCTTTGAGTATAAGAAATGCTCTCATTCAGTTTTTCTGGTGTCGCTATTCTATGACTGCAATGAATGTTGCTCTTCAATTTGATCTTTTCGTAAAACTTCATCAGCTGTTAAAGTAGGCTTTGATGAAAATCTTTTGAAAGAAGAGTTTAAAGTCAAATGTCTGTAGCTGTACCAATTGGAAATGAATATGTATCCAGAAAAGGAAATTATTTGTACAACTTGTAAACTGATCCAGAGGAAATGATGAACAATTTTCCTATTTTGCTTAAAAATTCTTTTGTTTTAAAGGTCCTCTGTGTTGTAATGTAAAAACTCTGTTTCTTTGGGAATGTCAGCCACCAGGCCCTTACTTTCTCTGAAAACTCACTATTTCTCCTTCTTGGCAATAATCGCACCCTTCCAGGTTGTTGCTTTTCTAAGCGGCTCTTAGAGGCAGATCTTCTCTAACTCAGCATTTCTTTGGGGACTCCTTTTCCCCTTTTTTCAGTTGTTTCCTTCTTGGGTCTTCCATATTAACAGAAGATTAACTCAATAGATGGTTAAACTTGTGCTTCTGTCAAAATACTAACAAATGCTTTCAATTTAATAACTAGGTAAAACATATAGCAGAAGATCCTCCCTGCAGTTGTTCCCATCGATTTTCAATTGAATACTTGTCAGAGGGACGTTATAGGCTGGGAGATAAAATACTCTTCATAAGAGTAAGTAGTTTTTTAGAACTCCAATTTATATTTATTTTGCGGAGAGAAATGGTTTTAAGTGAAATACCTCATTTTTGTGGAGTTGTTTTAGAATTACAGAATTATTTAGGTTGGGACAACTTGACATTCAATCCCTTATTCTAAATAGGTGTAATTACTCCATTCTTTAGATCTCCGATCCACAAACATTGATTTTACAACCACAGTAAACTAAGATAATGTTTCTCTGTGGTGTCTCTAAAATTTCAGTAATGACTTGCAACATAAATAAGGATAATGACATAGAATATCCTAAGAGTGTTGCTTGTTCAAAATCTAGATTCTTGGGGTTTATAATTTCGGGGTTGTTGAGTACTCTCATCAGCAATCATAAGAATTTGTGTTGCAAGGACGTAATTTAAATTCAACCCATGCCCAGAACTCCATACACTAAGCAAAGATTCCTACAGAATGGTTAAAATGTCTTCTGTAAAGATGTTTCCATTATTTTCTGACACAGAAATACTACCTGTGCAGGAGAAGCTATCTAATAAAATAATTGGGAAGCAAATCCTTGTTTATAACATAATTTCTGTTTTAAAATGTTTCTCTGTAAGAAAGGAAGTGCTATTTTTAGTCAATTTCAATAGGTGGCAATGTAAGATGAAGAAAAATAAAACAAGAATTTCTCTTGTTCTTCTGCTCCCCCTCCTTCTTCCCCATTCTCAGATGCTACATGGCAAGCATGTGATGGTACGTGTTGGTGGAGGCTGGGACACTCTTCAAGGTTTTCTGCTCAAATATGATCCATGCCGAGTGCTTCAGTTTGCAACTCTGGAACAAAAAATCCTGGCATTTCAGAAAGGGGTCACCAGTGATAGTGTCCCCAGCTTGTCAGCTAGAAATCAGGAGCCTCCTCTTATGAATCCAATGTCAGCTGTCAATATGTTTCAAAAGCAGCCATCAAAACCTCCTGCTCCTGTTTTAGGTCTTGGGGCCAGTGCCAAGAAGACTTTAGCTAAACGTCCTCAGTCCCCTGCCCTGGCATCACCCAGAGTGACCCCATCTTCCACTGCCAAATCATCCACAGTCAGGTCCAAATTACAAGGGTCCTCAGCAATAGGTGTGCAGTCTCCTTTCAAACCATTAGCTGGCACCTCAAAGAAACTGGAGTCTCCTGCATGCAACTCACCAGCTTCTGCTCCTTCACAGCCTGGAAGCAAAAGTTCTTCACGTGCAGGAACAAGAACAGCTCCTGCTCCCTCTGAAACGTTGCGCAAACGTATTCGGTCCCCTGATGATACCAAGGTGAAATTTGCCCTGCCTCGGGGCTCCCCAGCACCAGCACTCCATCGTGCCCCCTCACCCTCTAAAAAACAACCGTCTCTCTTGTCTGGGACAGCTGGAACAACCACTCCAAAACAGAAGTGTGTCCCTGCTAAATGCAGACCTGTATCTGTCACTAAAACAAAGGTGAATTCAGCTGCTCCCAGGGCTGCTCGGCTGCTGGTTACAAATCTGCGCACTGTTGCCAAGTTTGCACATTCCCAGCAACTCCTTGCAAAACCTCCTGAAAACGATATTCACATCTCAGGTGCTGGGTCTCAGCATCCTCAGAGAGTCCCACAAACAACTTCTAACCTAGCAAGGAACTTGAAAACTGCTTCTGAGCTAAAACTTTCCGCTTCTGCACCTTCCCTTGCCGTTAGCAAAACATCAAAGTCACCACCTCCATTGTTACCTACAAGCAAAAATGTGTCATCAGCTGGCAGCAAGCAGCCAAATGCCAGTAATCCCCCTCAGGTTGGAGCCTCTTTATCCAAACCTGCTGACCGCACACCTTTGTCTGTTGTACGGCTTCCTCAAACTTCAGCCAAAGCAGCAGTGACCAAAAAGCCAGCACAGCCTTCCACAAAAGGTCAGCATTCAACCAAAAACTTGCAAACAAACAAAAGCTTGACCCCAGCAGCCAAGAAAGCACTCCCAAAGGAGCAGGCATATAAAAAAGGAGCATCTGGTGCATCAAAAGTTCCTCTTACGAAGAGCAGGCAAGATGATCACTATTTTGTTATGACAGGGACTAAAAAGCCCAGAAAGTAAACTAATTTGTTACTTTCTGTGGAAGTCTCTGTTTTGTTCAAAAGGGCCTCTTGTAACTGCTACACTGAGGACAAGGGAAAAAAGCTAAATAACACTACATTTAATATGAAATATTAGGTATAACCTGCCTTTTGCTGCCTAACTTACTGTAAGAACTGTGTTTATTTTGCGGTTTAGAAACTTCTATTTGGATATGTTTAGAACTGAGCTTACTTGCTGTGTGGCACTGTGGAATGGCAAATATCCTTGCTGCAAAAAAGTGTGGGAGAGGAAAGGGGAATTAAGGCTGATGCTTTGCAGCAGAACTCTGGTGGTTCTGGCACATCTGCAATTGAGATGTGTGGCAAGCAACAGAGCTGTGCACAACTGTAAAATTTCTAATACCTCAAACAAAACTGTGGGTTTTGTTCACTGGTATCCTGGAACCCAAATCTGGTTCTTTGGAAAGAGAAGAATTTTCTAGTGCTGTTTAGATTTGACAGATGCTGTTATCAGTGTTCATTGTGCTCCCTCCCATATGCCTTAAAGTGGTTTCAGCTCACTTGGAAGTGGAGCTTGGTTTGGTTTAAATTGGACACTGATAATCATGGCCTTGATTGCTCACTTTCATTGTGCCTTAGCCTCTCAAATTCAGAACAGAACTCTCCAGTGAACAATACTACCTTTAAAACCAGGGCAGATAACTTTGCTTAGTCCATGTTCAAACCTGACTAGCTTTCCTAGAAAGCTCTTGCTGCATGGAGAGTTGCTTCTGAGTTCTAGGGAAGACACTTGTCCCTGGGCTGGAGCCCATCACCAGCTTCTACTCCTGGGCTGGAGCCCCGAAACAGCTCCTGCTGCAGCAACACTGAGCTGCAAGCACTGACCTGTTCTAGCAGAGCTTTACTGCTCTGCAGGAGTGGCCTTTGCATGTAAGACTGAATTGCCAAATACTTTTCTCAGTGCTACGGGTTAATTTTTGTTGGACTCTAGTCTGCAGGGGCCTTTCTTGTTTTGTTTGTGGACACCTTTTTCCTGGCTCTCCTCTATCACTCTCTGGAGGTGAGAAATAGTTTCCCAAAGAGGAATATAGTAATATAACCTGCATTTGCCTTTAAACATCTTAAAGTGCCAGAAAGCTATGCACTGTTTACACCCAGCTCCTGAAGTCTTTTAGTGAGTTAAACATCTGTGGTGCTCAACACCTTTACCCTTGGGAAGTGAGCTTCATGGTAGATTGAGAACTACTGTCTTTGGGAGTAGTGCTGTTTTTGTTATTTTGGAGTTAATAAACAGTTGTCCCTCCAGACTCTGAGGAGCTCTGAAGGTCTTCGAAGACACACTGGTGGTTTCCACAGACCATCACTTCTGCCCTCCATTCCCAGTCTATTTATGGGCAGGAGTGGATGTCACTGCCATAAAGGCTCCTGCATGGTGGAACTGGGAAGTCTTTTTAAAAGGAGAAGAGTTCCATGGAATATATAGTTTCTGTTGTTAAGGGGTTTTATTTTAGTTGGTTTTTTTCTTTCCTGGAACTAGAGTAAGCAAACATCGTAAACTGAGTTCTCATGCGATGTGGCAGAGTCATAGATCTGCTTTTCTGAGCACCTTGTTAGCTTATTTTATTTAATTTATGATTCTATTTATGCATATCTACTGTACAATACTGCTCACAACCTGCTGGGTGTAAGCAGTAGATGCCAGTATCCAAACTGTAGGAGGAAAAGAGATCTGTTTTGATAACATGGACACAAGTCCCATAGGATCCCATCCAATGTTGTCTGTTTGGGGAAGGCCTTGGGCTTGCTTGTTTTATATGTACGCTGGTCAGAGCCACTGCTACACTGTTAGGCAGAGTATTGACTATAGTGGTTTCCTGTCAGGTTTGATAAATCTGGCACATGGCTTCATGTGCTGAAAGCATTTTACAGTAGATGGCTTGCTTTTCATTTTTGGGCTTCCAAATGATGAGTTACATGTGATATATCTCATGCAGATTAGCTGACTTCTTGGAGTTTTCTTTCTGTAATGGGTCTGGAAGAGATGGAGTTAACTTTCTTCATAGCATCCCATATGGGGCTGTGTGTTAGATTAAAGTCTAAGCCCATGTTGGTAACGTGCTGTTGTTTGTGCTGTTGCTGAACAACCCTTCCAGGGTCAAGTCTTTCTTTTTCCTGCTCTGCCCCCACAGTGAGTAGGCAGGAGATTGGGAGTGACATGGCTGGGAACTGGCCAACCTGAACTGGCCAAAGGGCTATTCCATATCATAAAGCATCACCTCAACAACAAAAAGAAGGAAGAGGTAGAGAAAGAAGGGTGTGAAGGTTGTGTGGCTTCTAAGGTGGTTGTTTGCCAGCTGGCTGGGCATCAGTCTGTCTGTGGGAGTAGTGAAAGATTGCCTTTGCATCACTTGGTGGTTTACTTTTCATATCTTTTCTTCATTCATTAAACTCTTTATCCCAGCCAGTGAGTTTTGCTTTTGCTGCTCCACTCTCCTTATCTTGCTGAGGGTGAAGGAGAGATAAGGGGAGTGAGGGGAGTGCACAGGTACTTGGCTTCTGAGTGGGGTCAACCCACAGCACCTTTTAAACCATTTACAAAGTTCTTAGCATCAGTTTAAACACTGAGGCTCTTGGATCATGGTCTCAGGCAATTTCTGCCTTTCTGAACTACAGAGAAAATTAAGCAAATGGCTTCGTCTTTGTCATATATAATGTCATGTAATAAACTGAATTTTAAAGTTCAAAACTGAAATAAAAATGCATATACTGTTACAGTTGAAACCTTAATAAGCTAATCTAAAGTTACACGTGGGTAGACTTGTTTGGTTTTATTATAAAAATACTGTATTTGAGCGTGATCCAACTTCTGTGGAAATTGTAGTCGCCAGCTGCATAGTCATGTAACATGAGGTGAGCCAAGAATAAAGTGTAACAAAGTACCTCCTGATGGAAATGGATACTATTTTTACAATGATTGTTGCCAAATAGCAAGTCTAATCTTCAATTTATATTACCTTTTATGAGGCAAAGATAATTTGGAGCGATAATCTGATTGAATTCTCCACCCTCTGTATGAGTACTTATTTAAAATAAACATACACTGCACCTTTTTATGTGCACAAGTTTCTTCTCCTGACATCTTTTTGCAGAGAGGGAAAAAGAATGCATTTCAGAAGGCTCATGTTTTCCCTCTGCCACTACATAAATAGTAGATTCCATCTCTGGCATAAATAGCTGAGTCTAATCCATTGCTTTGTTTGGAGTTCAGGACATTTTTACTCTGACCCTGTTGTCAGTGTGACTAATTGTGGGGAAGGGGCATCCTCATCTAGGAATGAGCCTAAGTAGTTCCAGATATACCAAAAAGTTGTGTCTGCAGCTCTACTTGGAATATAAAGCATCTGTGTGCCATATTTTCCCTGCTTATATCTTGTCAACAAAAGATCTCTCTGTCTGTTGCCATTAATGACAGAAATTTTGTTAGGTTTGTTGGGTGGAGAATTGGGTGTTCTCGCTGGAACCACCTGATAAACTTTTTTCCCCCTTCCCTATTCTGTTTTTTTTAACTCTTTTAAATCCTGCCTTTGTCTGCTCTTCCAAAGTGTCTTCAGTTCCTGGCAGTCTGGTGCTGGTGCCTAATCACACAGCCTTACCCTTCCCCTTCAGCTGTGTCTAGTAAGCATGTGCAAGTGGCATCTACCATCCTTGTTCCTACAGGACCAAGCTCTGCATAGGTGTTAGTTGCAGCTGTTTTTTTTAAAGAGATGCTGGTACAGCTGGCCAATAAAATGTAAAGGCAGTCCAAGATTTTCTCAGGTAAGTATCCTAACCCTATTTTTTATATCCTAATCATATCTATCTATCTATCTGGCAAATTTCAGGGCAGTTTTCCTTCTAAAACTTGAAGCACCCATAACTTTGAACATCAAACTTGGCAGCTCCTTTTCTTTTTCCCTGCAGGGAAAGTGAAATCTGTTAGGTGAGTTCTATGGGGTCATCCGGTGTCTGTTAATTTTCTAGAGACTACTCTGACAATGTAAACCCCTTAACTTTTCTAGAAATGCACAGACAAAACTTTTCTCTTTGATTCAAATAAAACCTTTAGCTAGCAAAATCCAGATTTGGCATGAAATAAGTAATGCAAGAGACATTTAATGCTATAAGACCCTTTCATTTTGTGCAAGTACATTCTTGAAAACTTCCTTTTCATTCTTTTCTTTAAAAGCCAAAGTTGAAGATACTTCCTTATTAAAAGTTTTGAAAAATTAAATTGTCTGAAATGTAGATAAGTTCAACACTTATACCTTCCCTACATTTTAATAAAAAAAAATTAAAATATTTGAGGGGTGAGATCTGCTCACAGTTCAGATCTAGCTAGCCAGCAATCCCCATTAACTGAGAAATGATCTTTCAGGTGTGTCAGCTGGTGGGAGTGCCAGCAGTGGATGGCTTTCTACTTGGGGAGGGGTACTGATGTCTAAAGCAAAGCTATTATGGCATTTTGTGTGAAGTATTTTGCTCCAGATGGAAGAAAAACCTTACAGGATGGGAGCAGCTGGCCGTTTCTCCAAAGAATTTAGCTAGGCAGAAAGTATTGACAGATTTGTTGTGCTAAGAGTTTTTAGAAGGTAAGATTGCAGCACAGAACTTTGATGTAAAATTGGCCTATAGTGCTGAGTCAGAAAGTACTGTGCAAAGCTGAGGTCCAAAGCCAAACTTGCATGCTTCCTCAAACACCCTGTTAGGGTATTCACTCAGGAAAAGTGGAATATATTAGTGTTTGTCAAAATACTCAGACAGGGCACCTCATAAGAACCATGTTAAAGTCAGTTACATGCATCTTTACAGTGAAAGCATATACTTTACCTCTTGCATTTTAAAATAAAAGTAATTGTTGAAATTAAGGTTGAGAATCTTCTAATTTGCTGAACTTTTATATAAGCATTATTATTATTTACTTTTCTGAAGCACTGCTGCTGTAACAAAAAGTGCCTTGTAGCAGAACCTATATTCCCAGAAGAACAGAAATAATTACTGTGATGTGTCATCCTGATGAACAATATGCTGCTTCACAGCTTTTTTTCCTTTTTGCTGAATACACTGCTCTATAGACACCTGTGAAATAAAACTATAATAAATTGCTTCTCTTGTGTACACATTGCAGCACTGACCCTTGAAGTACCATGATGTTATTTATTTCTGCATCCAAAGAAAAGAGCAGCAGAATGAGTTTATATAAAAATCAAACTAAATATCTTTGTCGGGGTCTATAGCCCTGCAATTAAGCTCCTGTATAATACATTAGATTTGGGAGGTTTTTCTGAGTACACAATCGTATAAAACACTCTTAGCTGTAGTAGGATATTTTGCTAGGTCAAATTATTTACAAATTGATCCATGAAGAAGCATTTTTGGTGATGTACATGACAATGGCCATAAGAATGTCTGCTAGATTATGGATGGGCTTTATTGTTTAATGGAAAATATTGAGAAGTTTCTTTGTGATTTCCTTCTTAAAACCCCATGAGTTTCCCTGAGACTTGGGTCCTTAAGTCACAGTTCATTTATGCTGGTGTGTAAAAGTAACATGATAGGTCTGTGAAGTCAAACATTCACAGTTTAGGGAAAGCTGTGATTCAGATGGGTAGGTGTGACTGTTTCACTAGCATACATGAAGCACTTGGAGTACTGTGCTGAGCTCTGGGGCCTTAGGAAAAAAGGACATGGACCTGTTGGAGCCAGTCCAAAGAAGGGCCATGAAGATGATCAGAGGGCTTGAGCACCTCTCCTATGAAGACATTCTCAGTGAGCTGGGATTGTTCAACCTGAAGGAGAGAAGGCTCTGGGGGGAGTTCATTGCAGCCTTTCAGTACCTAAAGAGGGCCTTCAGGAAAGCTGAAGAGGGGCTTTTCATGGGGCATGTAGTGAGTGATAGGATAAGGGGTAATAACATTAAACTGGAAGAAGGTAGGTTTAGATTGGATGTTAGGAAGGAATTCTTCACTATGAGTGGTGAGGCATGGGTTGCTCAGAGAAGTTGTGGTTACCTCATCTATAGAAGTGTTCAAGGCCAAGCTGGATGGAGCTTTGAGATACCTGGTCTAATGGAAGGTGTCCCTGCCTGTGACAGGGGCATTGGAGCTAGATGGTCTTCTGACCCAAGCCATTCTCTTATTCTATCATTTTGACACAGATGTCCATTATCAATTATGATTTCATCATAATGCTGTTTCTCTCAGGCTGTAGAAGAGACAGCTCTGCCTGCAAAGGCAGTTGTTCAGGATTGGGGATTCTCTCTGTACATCAGTGTGTGGCTCCTTGCCTTATTTTCTAGCCTATGCTGAAGACAGTGAATCATTGTCATATGGGCATTTGCAGGATCTCATCCCAGCCCCTAAATGTTTCTTGAGGCTTATCTCCTTAAAATTGAGGAAAGTCAGGGCTGAAAGTCGCTGAGATTAAAGTATCCATTCAGTTGATTCAATTAACTTGCACTTCAAAGTAGTTGGTGTGATAGTGTGAAGATACCAGACTGAATAACTTTGAAATTTCAGGTGACTTGGCTTTATATCTTGGGAGTGCTTAGCAGCATTGCAAATTTGAGTAATGGGCTTAAGTCAGACACTTATAACAAGAAAGTAAAGTAGCTCTTTGTGAAACGGTGGGCTTATCTCAGTTGTCTAATACCATGCAGGGAGATAGAAAGAAGAAAGAGGACATATAAATCTTGTTCATAGAGAAATAAATTTTTTACCTGAAGCAAGAGAAAATCATACAGCCTTCCTGTATTCCTTCAATATGTTCCTCATCATCTCTTCCAAGGATGCAGAACCAAACTTCATGAATTTACAGCTCATCTCATCTTAAATGCATGTAACATACCTGAGTTAGGAGCTACAAGCAGCTCTGACCAAATTATTGCTGTAATTTCCTAAACTTATAGTATCTGCCTCTGAAATTATTTGACTATTTTGTATGTTGAAGAAGACATTCTGTAGAATGAAACTGAAAGTCTCTCTGTATTCCACAAGTTCTGTAAGTATTGTTGGACAAAATGAACGGCATAGGTCCATTCCAATTTAGCTATTCTGCTCCATGTCACCGCCGTATGTGCTCCTGTTCAAATCAAGCAAAAATAGGTGCTTGTACTAGTGAAAGATACAGCTGGGTTCAGACAGTATTTTTTGAGTTATTCAGCTGGGTTTGGGCTATAACCTAACAGTATAGTGCCAAAGGTGAAGGGAAGAAAACAATGAAGAAAGACTAACTGCATACAACTGATGCTTCACTATCATCTTTTATTATACATCTTCTCAGCCAGTCACTACCAACTTGGTCAACAAATTCCTTGTGGGCATTCTAATGGAAATGGATGCCTAAAGAGCTGTAATTTCCGAGAGAGTGTTGCTCTTGCTGTGACTGCACAAAAAGGCATTGCGATTGATTTTCCGAGAATTGGATTGAGAGGGTTTTATAAAGCTTTAAAGAAAGAACGTAAGCTTAATTTAGGTCTTTTACTGCTTTCCCATCTCTCAATAAGGAAATTATATTAAGCAGTCATGAGGTCATACCTATGATCTCAAAAACCTTTGCTGAAGTTTCTATAACATCATTGTTCAGGCCTTGCCTTCTCCCTCTTTACCCCCAGATCTCCAGTCACAACCTACAACCACATTATGGGGCAGGCAGCATTGTCTCATTTGGAAGATTAAAAATCTGTATCTATCTCCAAAAAATAAAGCAATTTTGACCAAGAACAACCTGGTGACTAGGTTGTGTTGGATGACAGGATGTTGCCTTTGGAGTGCTGGATACTTCAGTAAGATCTCTCTGAAGCAAGGTTTGCAGGTGAGCTCACTCTTGTTTTTAGCTCAGCTTTTTGCTTCTCTGCAAATGCTCTTCTTGGGAAACTCTCATCACCAAATGTTCTAGTAGAAAATGAATTATGGTAATGTTTGGCTTAGTTTGCCTTTCCCTTGACACACAGATAAACACAAAAGAGTTTTTTAAAACCAAATTAGGAATGTGTGTTTTGGAAAGTACTGTAGTGTCTTTGAAAACAATGAAGTGGTATTGTGACAATAAAGCATTTGGTTTTAGCTGAACAAGTACTGCTCACTATAAAATCTGATTCTGCATAGACTAATAAAAATTCAAGGGCATGTGCTGTTACATTGCCTGGGTATTCACAGATTTCTGCAGCTCATAAAGTAAAAGACAAACATGAGATCTAGTGATGTCTCTCAAAGCAAAGTGAGCTCAGTGTTTTAAAAGGAGCTGGATATGTAGTGGTGTTTTGAGAGGCTCTTTGGAAGGAAACAAGGCTCAGGCTCTCTATCTGCATGCTTAATTCCTATACAGCAGGAATTCTCAAGCTGTACTCAGTCCAATGGGATCCTTAAGCTAAGCCCAAGCCCAAGAGGTTGCAAAAATGTACCTTAATGAGCAACCTCATAAAATGCAGTAAAAACCTATGCTTGCCATTCAATTCATCAAGTGAAATTCAGTAATAACAAATTCAAGTTTGTTTAATTGAAAGCAGCTATTTTTGTACCTGTTCTTTTGCTCATAATCCTATTCCAAGAACTAGAAAAAATCCTTTGATTATTTTTAACAATGAAAATTGCTTATGACTAAATTATTAAGGGCTAAACAATGAAATTAGCAGGACAGAAACATGTTTTGAAACAGAAGTAAAAACATTAGGCGGGGGGGATAGAATGTAAGAAAAAGAAGATAGTGCAGAAGGCAATCTCACCCCTGAGGAGTTGCAGCTGTACTAATTACCAAATATTAGGAACAGGCCTGCCCTTAACAGGCCACAGCTGTGTCCAATGAGGATGAGTGCTACAAAAGAGTGGGTTAGCTGGGTGAGGAGAGAGTTGGAGTTTGTTGGTTGTGCTGTGAAGAAGAAGGCGTCAGTGCTGCAAGGATCTGTCCATGAGAAACCCCCGAGAAGGTATGGAACGTTGCAATAAGATGACAGCAATTAGGAGTCTTTGTGTGGCTATGTGCTGAAGTCAGGAGTGAGTTCAGAAAAGAAGAATAGTCATGCAAATTTTGTTGAAGTTTTCAATAAGACTACATTACCCAGCGACAATGAAAACTAAGCTTCTCCATTTGCTGCCTATTAAATTGTTCATTTTATTCTGACAAACCTGGGTGGCACCTGCTGGAGCCCACTGCATTCAGAATGTGTTCCTCTTGCAAGGGAGCAAGGTTACCCTACATTCCAACGTCAGCATCTGCAAAGGTGGGACAGACATACCTCAGCCTTCTGGGCCTTTGGAGGCAACAGAGACTCTGGAGGTTTGTGTGGAGTATGTGTAAGTCAGGAAACTGGTAAAAGTTGCAGAGCTGAGGAGAGGATTTGTCCTACTCTGTGCAATGGGAAGGCTTTACTTAGTCTGCTTTGCTTGCAGAGCAGAGGTCTCTCTTTAGAGGTTTAATTTGTACTTCTGTCACTTGTATCTTGTACAAGGAAACCCTGCTGTGGAAATCAAAGCCCCTCTCTGTCTCTGAGCCTGCACACTTTTAGGCAAAGGTGAAACCTATGGCACCAAGGCTCTTGGGACAGGAGCTGTTTGGTGAATGGTGACGTTGGGTTACGTATTTCAGGCAGCTGGCACTCTGCACCTCAGTCTTCACACCTGTTGACTGAATGTTTGAGTTAGGAAGAGGCATCCATAACTTGCATCTAATACACAGTGAGGTTTTCAAATAGATTTTGATTGATGCTCTCAATTATTTTTTGTCAAGGTCTGTAGCAAACTCTGTGTTATCCATTTGTCAGCACTTGCAACAAAGCTGTTTTCTGAACAGAACTCTCCTTATCAGATATGAAAACTTGGTTAAATAGAGAGGACTGGGTAAACTTCATGCTGCTGTGAAGTCTGATCTTTCATTCTCCACTTCTGTAGTAAAAATTAAAGCTTTTAGGATTTAACTTTTTTTTCAGCTGGAATATCACAGTTATTGATGGGAAGAGAAGATGTTAAGCTTAAAGACGTCTTCCTGTGTAGGCTGTAGGATGCAGCAAGCCAGTCTCTTCTTGAGCTACTTGTCTTTTCATTAAAATGCCAATATATGTCACCAGTTTGTATTTTTAAAAAATTAAATTTATAATTAATTAAAATTTATAGTGCACTACTAAGACAACTCATAACTCCTCATCTTGAGTCATCTAGGTTCCACACTCTGAATGCTTTCTGCTAGAGTTTGGCATTCAGTGCCTTGCACCAAGTTTTTTCAGGGAAGATGTTTATAGCCATTGTTCTCCTGGGCTTTTTCTGCAGTGGGGATTTTTAATGATGTTGCAGTCCCTAGTGTAAATACGAGTTATTGTTGTGAATTAAATCTGTTTCCCATGCAGTATGCTCCAACTCTCCCCAGCCCCTCTGCTGTGGTATTTCTAAAGCAGTGATTTGCAGTGGTCCTACTTCATCTTGTGCAGCTAAACAGACAACCAAAAAAAAAATCTGTCCTGTCAACCACACCACTGATGAAGTGGACATCCATAGCAGTGTATTCTATTGCACTAACATTGAAAGTCACAGCAAGGGCTCTCAATCAAATTGAACTTATCTGACAGATAAGCCGTCTGACGCGGCTAGCTAAAAATCTAGGCTTTTGTTAGTGACATAGATCCTTCTATGTGTAAGCAGAGCAAAAGTTTTCTTGCTTTCTTTTAGATATTTCCAAAACTGCTATTTACACTTTCTCCTTCCACAGCAAGCAATCTCAAAATCCTTAGTTAAGAAGACAGGGAAAACCCCTTGTGGCTTTTAGTGCTTTGTGTGTTCTGGCTCTGCCAGGTGTTCTACCCACCGCTCTGCAGTGAGACAGGTGGAAGCAACACCTTGTCCTTAATAATTTTTTATTTTTGCCTCGATCTGTAGAGATCCAGGGTGATTTCCATCATCTGCCTATGATTTGTAATCTGTCCTGATCTTGTTGCACCCCCTGTGTAGGGGAAGACAAGCTGTGATAGTGGAGGCTGGTACTGCTCTTCCCCACAGAAGCAGACAACACACTTGTGGAATTGCTTCCCCAGAATAAACTCTTAAGTACTTATTGAATCCAAAAAAAAATGGAAGGAGACTGGATGACAAAATGGATACAGTGGGTCATGGTTTACACTTCCTTTTTCAGGAAACCAATTTAGCCAGCTAAATTAGTTAGCTAGTTTCCTTGTGCTATATCGTTTCTTAATGGTAAATAAGAGTAAAGTTCTTATCAGTAATTATTCCCAGGCTTGATTTTTGATCTTACTACAGATTACTCCAGTTTATCCTTCTCTCTTCATTTATGGGAGAAGCTTATGTAGGCTGCCCTCCTAAAGCAGCTAAGTGAAACTAAGCAGTGAGAATATGCTCTTCTGCTGTACGACATGGTCTGCTGTGCACCTTCTCTGTGGCTGAGTGCAAATCTCTGTCCTTGGATGTGTATCTATAGTCTCAACATGAACCAAAGGAAATTACTCACATGTCAGCAAATGCAATGTGAGTATGCATTTCACATGCTACTTTCACGTATATGTGGTTTTATTTTCTACTAAAATTTCATATAAATATCAGCTCTTGTCAAATCTAGATATGATTAACATAATAACACCATGGAAGATCTGGCTCACCCTTGGCAGCATATCTCCTCCAGGGAGAGGCAGCTGAAGGATAATTCCCTTTCTAAAAAAGGGAAGGGATAGAGTGATTGCTAAGAGGTAAAAGAATTAAGTCATGTCAAATCCCTGTTAATATAACATGCTCTTTGTATCTGGTTATGTGTTATCCAGTCTACCAGCTAACACCAGTATTTGAAACCTGGACAAGGAGAGGTTAAGCTGAAAAGGTTGAATTGGGGCACACGTAGATAATAAAAAGCTAAAAGCTGTTTTTCTGCTTAACCTAAACTTTGAAAAAATCCCAGGTATGCACTTTCACTTTTATGCTGTGTGTGAATGTCAAATATGCTTAGCTGGAACAGAATTTCTTGAAAGTAATTATTGTTGTCCCATTTGGCTAAATATACCTATAAACATACCAGAAGTATGCAAGACTAGAAAATGCTGATATAGACTTAATAGTTTGGGGTGGGGGGTGGGGTTATTTGAGAACTGATACTCTTAGTCTGTTACTGTGAATTTTTTGCTGTGTTAGCTATATGTCATCTGTTCCCAATATGTATATTTTAAGTGGAAAGAAATTAATAAAGTGGCTTATTCAGAACAGAATATTTCAAAAAAGAAAGCAAAATTTGGGAATGAGATGTCTCAATCCTTTAATGTCTTTGGAGGGTCAGAGGATTTGGAGAACCTTTTCCAGAGCAGGAAGCCCTATGCAGTATTTCAGGCCAGATAAGCAAGCTGAGCAGGTGGTAAGGTAAGCTCTGATGCCAGGATTGCTCCTGTCTCTCTTCTGCCCACATTTCCTGCACTGCAGAGCTTTTAATCAGATTGCTGGGCTAAAAAAGTGCAGTTAATACAACTGGGGGAGTTTTATCCTGAGAGCAATGGGGGGTCCTGCTTTGCCTCCCTAGCATGTCGAGGGATTTCAGGTTACTGTTGCAGGGGTTAAGTGGCATGGTCTGGGAGCTTCAGGAGTTTCCAGCAAGCTGCATGCTGACCACCCACAGCTCAAGCTTTTAGAGGAAAGTGTCAGGGGGTGTGACTCAGGTGGCCACAGTCTGCCTCCCATGGCACTGGTGAAGGAGAGGAGCTGGCTGGCTGCTGACCTGCAGTAAAGCTCAGGCCCAGATAATCATTTGGGCTTTCTGCCTCCTGCTCTGAACAGGAGCATGTGAGGTGGGACAGGATCTCAGGTGGAAATATAGCAGTAAAATTTGCTGCTGAAGTCTCTTGGACTTGGATTTGTTTTGTTATAGTGCGTACATTTCTCCTCATACGAACACTTCCTTTTAATGTCCAATCTTTTTTGCAGATGTATTTGGCCCACCCTGCAGCAGCCTCATTTCCCTATGCAAGGACTGTGTCTGGTTTTACCACCACAGCTCAGGGAGGGTTTAGTAGCAAAGAGGAGCTAAGTGACTAAATATGTGTGTGTTTTTGCAAATGTGTTTGCGCCTTTTTCTGTTCCCACCTCCCTGTGGGAGGCTGTTTCCCTATGGAGCAGCAGCCACGTGAAAGAACTGCAGCTTCTGCTCCATTTCAGCTGCAGGAGGGGAAAGGTGTGTCTGATTGTGAAGATCAGGATTAGTGGGAGAGGAGACGAGGGAGGGGAAAAGAAAAGAAAAAAATCCCCAAGCCTTTGAATGGCAAGCCTGCAGTTCTAACATGTGGCCAGCATGTGCCATCCAGGCTTCAGGAGGCAGCAGGAGCACAGGTGAGAGGCGCTGGCTGGGCAGCAGCAGCAAGAAGCATCCTAGCAGGATGGGGGATTCCAGCACCCCAGGAAACAGAGGGGGTCTGGAGGTGCACAGGTCGGCACAGACAGTCTGCTGGCACTCTGCAGCAAACTCAGCCTGGAGCCCAGGCAGGGCAAATGCATGGACCATGCAAGGTATGTTATTTTTTCATCTCTCTTACTTTTGGCTTGTTACATTATAAGGCAGAAGCAGGAGTTTACAGAGTTATGTGCTTGCTGTATAGCATTACTGCATTTATGAAGTAAGAGGAGTATTAGGGGATTGGTTTTAAGTATTACTGCTTCAGGAGGATATATGAAAGTTTAGGTTTTTGGGGAGATTTTTTGAGTGTGGTGTTGTCTGTGAGAGAACAAGGCTGGGAGCAATCCAGCAGAGAGAAAACTCAGAGATGCAAATCCACCACTTCAGAGAATACCCTTTCTCTCTGCAGTTGTCTGTCTAACAGTGGAACAAGTGCATAAAAAGTAGATGCCTGACGGGAAAAACTGGGGGACTAGCATAACCACGTTTATATCCATGTTCAATCTTTAAGGTTTACTCTTCAGGGCTTTGCCTCTGCAATGCTCTGAGGGACTATCAAGTCCCTTTCAGTCCTCTTCACTTGGAAAAAGTATTCCAAGGTATACAATTTAATTTCTATATTGGAAATAGAGGGTGCGTGTGTTTGTTTCTCTGCAAAGCACATCCAAACATCTAGGAATGGCATTAAGCTTGTGGCTGGAACATTGTCTGTGGATTCATAGTTGTTCTCTTGTTTCTTACCTCAATTCTACTGGCCTCCTGCAGCACATCTCAGGCAACCCTTTCCCTGCCTTGATGTTGTGAAGTTCTGTTGAGCAATATACTGCTTTCCTTTGCTGTTATAAAATTGAAATTTTTGGTACAACTTAAAAGGTTTGTAACCCCAGCAAAAGGATCTTTTTTGGATCCTTCTGGTTCAGCTGCTGGTTTGCTGTCAGTTGAAAAAACAGGCAGAAACAGCCTGTGCATGGATCATGCAGTTAAACACATTGTTGTACTGCTGCAGGGTTAGCCAACATTCCTGGCATTTTGCAATGATCCCTCATGTTGCACTCACCTTGAAAGACACGTCTTTTAACTGTGACAACTTTTTCAAGTGGCTTTTTTTGTTCTGAGTTAAAAATTTTCAGGGAGTACTTTCCCCCCTTCAAAAAAAAAAAAAAAACCCAACTGAAGCTAGAATTTTCTGCAAACAAAACAGTTATGGCTTTGAAATTCAAAAATTTAAAACTCCTTTATTCGCTTCTCATACATACACTTTCATGCTTTTGTGGGTATGTGTGTGTTTATATGCATTTCATATCTAGGTACACATACATATTATTGATATATACACACACATGTGTCCTATATGTGTTGTCTTAATTAGACATTTATTTTAATGTGGCTGCTAGAAGTGGTTATGGTGAAAGCTGCTTCTAACTGATGTGACTAATGAGATTAAACAAAGTCAAAAACTTGGATAGCTTGTATTCACTCAAGAGTGCTGAGTTGTTCTATTTATGAACTTTTTATAGTCTAGCTTAGTTTTTCAGTATAGGATTCTGTGTGTAATATGCTTACAGCTGCAGCATATGCTCTCTTACAGATAAAAATGAAAATTAGGCTGATGGTTTTAGTATAGGCAAAATGGCCTTGCAGTGGTGAATGGATAAATAAGACAACTAAAAGTCTCTTTGATGTGATGTATCTGTGTTGTTGCTTGTGGTTTTGTTTTTTTTTCCTCAAAAATGATCAATTCAATGCACTTGCAAATGAGTTTGTGGAATGATTTTTTTATTGGTAAAAGTGAAAATCAATTTTTACAGGAAATTTTACTGGACAAAAGAGTGACTGCAAGAGTAGTCTAAAAATTTGAACATAAATCTTTATGGATATTTTCATTACCATATCAACAGTTAAAAACAGCCATATATTTCATATCCTGTGTACACAGATATATTTTAATGCTCCTATTTTCCTGAGCCTTCATCATAAAGCAGTCAAGCTCTATGGGATGATTACAGTCTTTAGTCTGTGGGTATCTGTATTAAACCTGAATTACAACTAAGAAAGCTGAATAAAACTTGTGTCCTTTTAAGTTTGCTGGGCAAAGCTCCATGTTCAGTAAAATTGATGGTCTCAAATGTGCTGAATGTTTGCAAGAGAGATAGAACAATATATTGGCAGCTAACTCCCTAGAAAATGTATCAATTTATGTTTAAAAAAAACATGAGCCAAAATTTTGTATTAAAAAGAGATGAAAGTAGGGAGGATGATGGAGCTTTTCTGTTAAATGTGATGTTATTTTATCACAGTTCATTGAACTTTTTGCAGTGACACTGAGCTCCTTCTCTGGAGTGGACACACTTGAAGGTCCTTGACGTATGGGTCTGTCTGTCTAGTGGGAAAATCTTATAGCACTGAGGGCACACACTCTTATTTAAAGGGGATTATTTCCTAACTCCTAGGGGCTCCTCTTCTGAGACCACTGATGGAAAATCTGTGTTCTTCTGTTCCATTTTAAGGGATCTCCTTTTCAGGTGCTTAGTTTGATGCTTAGTTACAGTAAGTGACAGAAATGTGGTCAGAGCAACTGGAATGACTCTAGCAGTAGATACTCTCATATTGCTCTTGCAGAACTTATGAGGCACTTCTGAGTCACCAGCTCCATTCAGGCCTGCTCTACCATTACTTGGTTTTCTGCAGGTGAATTCAGGAACTCATTGCATGATCATGGCTGAGGTCTGAGTTTCTGTGTTGTATTTCAGTCCTGGCTTGATGCAGCAGCCAAAACTACATCAGACTTGTAGTCCTGTTGTGAGTGTTGCCATAATGGCCTGAGGGTGCTTGTGTGGCCATCACAGGTTTGATTTGTCTGCATTTGAGAGTCTAGTTTTGTGGATGGGATATTTTGTATTCAGATGCTCCTAGTCTTGCAAGTATCACAAACATGAATGTTAAAAAGTAAGAAACTACTTGTAGGAGAGACATATAGAAGTCCCCTTATTTTGCAGCTGTAGGTAATTTTTTTTTCTTTTTCTGTATTTTGGAATGGGATGCTGGTGAAGCAGCAGAGGTAATATCATGTGCAGCAGAGTAATCTCTTCAGGGTATCTCTCCTCCACAATCTTGTGGTACAGTGTCTGAATAAGCCCTATGGTTTTGTGTCACAATGTCATACGAAGTTGAGCTTTTAGTAAGATGGAATATGAATTTTCAGAAAGTGCAAAAAAGGAAATCTAACATAGACAGAAAAAATCCTAAACCACTGACTGGTGGATAAGAGAATTCCTGAGGACTGTAGCATAAGAACAGAGAAGTGCATGTGACAGTGGGATGGCTGTTTCCCACTTCCTGATTTCCACTGAGGTCTGAACCTTACAGGGGTCAAAAGCTGGTGATTAAAAAAAAAATAAAAATTCAACAGTGGCTTTACACTTCTACTTGAGAAACCTTCAGATTCTAATGTATGCGTGAGTTTCTGCAGAAATTCAGGTATGAGCAATAAAACCACAATCTGTGAATTCACATGGCAATTAGAAGGTTTATTTCACATTAAATGTTTCTTGTTAAGTATAAGGAGGACACATACTGAAAGTATTCTTTCAGCATTACACCAGCATTTAATAAAGTTACCCATAGTGGAATATCATATTACAGAATAAAATATGGCGTTCTTTTCCAGGGGAGAGACAAATTTAATGGTCAAAACAGGAATTAGCATTACCTTCCTATAGCTTCCTTGTCCAAAATTACAAGCTGTACTGCACAAGGACACAGGTTTTAACTCCAGGTCTTTGTTGTCAGGTTCTGAAGCTGTTGGCCCTCTTGCAATAGGACTGCTTCGCTGGAAAAATCTGTGTGTGTATGGGAATCCTCCCCTCGGTCTCACTGTCCCTGAAGATGCCTGTGTTCCTGTGTGTCAATGTCTTGCTACACAGAATGACTTCTCATGTCCATTGTCCTGTCCAGCATCACTTTCAATCACTCCAGTGCCTTCTTACAACAGTAGTAGTCAAGAAACTTTGAGTCAAGACTCCACAGGTAAGTGAGTCTTCATTTTTCACATGTCCAAGCTTATTTTGATCAGCAATTTTCATGGTCAATAAAAACAGCTATTTCTGCTGCCAGTGCTTTGATTGCTCCTAATTAAGGATCAGATCACAGAAACATAATTGAAAGGGTTTATGGTTGTGCAAAGTAATGCTTAATCTAACAGTTTCCCCCAAGATTGAAACAAAGTGTCAGAAACAAAGATGTTCTCAGCAGCAATAATACCATTAGCGTACATTTTCTTTAAAACTGGTAGGACAGCTGTGTGATGGGGGTGCATCTGTCACAGACATATTTTATGAAAAATACTTTTGTTAGGATCTTTTCTCAGGATCTTTTCTCCTGAGAAGCTGAGAGGCCTCAGAAACTAAATGTAAACAATAATTATCTGCTGCTGTGGAATGCAACAAGTGCATCTTTGATTGCCGCATGTGGTTGTTTCTAATCAATGGCCAATCACAGTCCAGCTGTTTCAGACTCTGTGGTCAGTCACAAGATTTTATTATCGTTCCATTCCGTACCATTCCTTCCTAGCCTTCTGATGAAATCCTTCTTCTATTCTTTTAGTAGAGTTTTAGTATATAATTTTCTTTTACTATAATATATATCATAAAATAATAAATCAGCCTTCTGAAACATGGAGTCAAGGTTCTCATCTCTTCCCATGTTGGAGTTGCCTGTGAATTCAACAGTGCATCCACGTCAGCATATGGACGCATTTGAGGACAGTCTCTTCTGTGCCTGTTGTATAACATCACGTGATGGAGGATGCCCTCATAGGTCTGTTGTGTTCAAAATGCTGCTAGCACCTGGCTAATCACAAAATAGGGTGTGCAAGGAGCATCCGATTACGTCCATGGGAATGCACTTGTGCTCCCAGCCTGTTAAAAGGCTGACATCCATCAGGAGCTATCTGAGGTAACAGCAGCAGGCTGCTCAC
>NW_005054331.1:5889243-5889432 GCF_000277835.1 Geospiza fortis
AGCTGGTGAAGAGTTGTGGTGTTAGGACAAGTCACTAGACCCACAGTCTGGTTGCATTTGTCTCTGAGAATTCTTAATGATAATGATGATAGGAAGTGGGTCATGACCTGAGTAAAATTTTCTGGCTATCAATAAATCTCTCATCTACATGCTTCCTAACTGAACTCCTGTAAAAGGATTTTAATTCCT
>NW_005054331.1:5889442-5892805 GCF_000277835.1 Geospiza fortis
CGTAAGTTGTGTTACTGAGGGAAGAATTAGAAGGTTCTTCCTAGGTGCCAGGTAAAAGAATAGCATATATGGAGAGTGAGGTATTAGTAGATCCAGTATTGAAAGGCATAATGCTGGAAAAGTCTAAATATTCTAAAAAGTCTGAATATTCTATTCATACCTAGAACTGATATGAATACCTAGTGCTGATCTAGTTTTTAAAATTTTAATAACTGCTGGCAACAGTGGCTGAATATAATCTGTAGTAAAAATGATAGTCAAATTGTATATTACTGTGGTGTGTATTACTGTTCTTTTAAGTATTGCAGTACATTAGCATAATTTAGTGTAACTGATGAAGGTATTACTGCATGTTGCCAAAAAATAATGGGCCTGAAACTCTGTGGTGGTGCTGAAATCAAATCCAAACCCATTTGTCCCTTCCCAGAACTCTCTGATCTAATCGTTCATCCTCTGAACCTGTCTGGATGCTCATGGCAGCTGGAAATCCCAGGTTCCAGCACTTGAAGTGCCATTCCTAATAACTGCTTTGATGATGACACTTGCTAAGCAGGAGCATTAGGTCAAATGATGCACAGCTTCAGGAGGGTTAAATGTTGTGGCTTTCCTTTACCTTTTTTTCTGCTTCCAGTTAAGAGCTGTGTAACTATGAACATCCTTCTTCAGTGCAGTGTTGACTGAGTTCTGTGACTATATTCTGTAGGCTTAATTTGCATCTTGGTTTACATTACCATCTGTTTTACTGATACAAATACTGTGTGACACTTAATATTTTTCCCACATGATGAGTGACAACTCTGGTTTTAATTTGAAGTGGTTTTGGGACAGTGAGGTGGCAAGTGAGGAGGCACTTGACACCTAGAGGTGATGTTGTAGAGAAGGGAAAAAATGTTAATTTAAAATAAAATGAAATAGTAGTAGTATAATCAAACAGTAGTAAAACTTGATAAGAACCTGTTACCATTTCAGGACAACTTCCCAGTTCTAAAGCATAGGTACAAATAGCCAAAGACACCATTAGGATATTATATTAGCAAGCCAAATACAAATGCCCTAATTTTCACCCTAATTTAAGAAGCTACAAGGTCTTTGAAGAGTTCACAGAGATGTTTATGAAAATGTTGCACTGAAAAGCAGCATGGTGTCACGTTAGCACTCAAGTAATGTTCATTTTCAGCAGGGTAGGGTGGTCTTGGTTCAAAGTTCTAGCACAAGAAGGTACATTCTTCATCCTGATAATTCTTTATCCAATGAAACAATTTATAATCTGTGGGATTTTTTTTAATCTAATCCTGCAGCAGAGTAGAGGGTACTGCATGTAACCAGGGTGTTTTACCATTACTGCTCAGGGGTAGAACAGTATTGTGCCAGCAGCTACTCAAGGCTGTCACTGTCGGCAACTCCAGTGCACACCCTACCGCTGAGCTTCATTATAACACTACTAATGCAAAGATTCCTCAAGTGTTTTAAACTACATCAGTTTTCAGGGACTGTCTTGCTGTGATTGAAAAGCTTGTTTGCAGCATACAGCACTTCTGTGGAAGCTCAAGCAAGAGTACAGTGTCAGCTGAAATGGGGGAGTTCTTGAAAAGACAGAGGGTAATTTAGGGACAGATTAATGAGGCAGGGTAAATCTTAAAGTTGTAGCCACACTCTTTTATTTCCAAGACTACTAGATCAGGTCTTTTACAAAAACTTGAAATGCAGAAGAATGCCACAGGCTTACTGTGCTGCTTCTCATCTGTGCATTTACAATTAAACTCTCTATAACATTTTAGTGGCAAATTCTATAAAAAACAAACTATGCTAAACCACCAGTATTTCATGCACTCAACTCACACATTATAGTTCAAAAGAATTCTTTTTTGAACTACTGATGGTGGAAGAATTTTGTCTGCTTCCATTCAAGCAGGGCATGTTTGAGACCTTGTAATAAACTGTGCATGGCGATGTCTGAGCTGGATTTCAATGTTCAAAATAAGATAATGATATAAAAACCTCAGTGTATTCTGATACAAAGTATGAAAGAGATAAATCTGCAGCTGGTTTTAGTGGATGCTTTGCATACTACTGGAAACATTAGTCTCAATTCAGTGCTTTTGTTGCTTTGCAGCATTTTGCAATGCTAGATAATTTACGGAGTAGTGTCAGATTTTGTCCTTGGGTATAGGAGTATAATAGACACCAGAATTAATCAATTTCATGGACTGTGGAAGGGATTTTTTGAATTTATAGTATTAGTTGTGATTTTAAATAATGGAGTTTTGAGAGGATTGCTCTGGTCAATAAAAGCCAGGCTTCTGTTTAGAATGAGATGAAATGAGTTATTCTTTGCTCATGTTCTAACCCCAAAAATTTGTGAGGGACTACCAGAGAGAGGAAGGTCATTGTGGTAAATATTTCATAACTGCATATTGGTTTTTAGCTGAGTCAAGAAGAGTTCCTGTTGATTAACTTTGTCTCTTCTTATGATCATTATTCAATGCTTAATTACATTGAACACTATATTCCAGAATGTACAGAAGATTTGCTAGACAACACCAGCTGGATTGAGAGGAATAGATTTGCACTGGGTAGAAATGAGTCAGAAGCTGAACAATACCTGTCAAATTTTTGCCAGCTACAAATTTTAAAGGAATACAAAATACCATAATTCATTAAAATACTGGATATAACAAGAAATCTGTGCCTTTTTGAAATGTATTTCCCATTTTTCCAATAATAATCTGAATCATTTCATTCAACTGCTTCTGACCTGAAATTAGTGCACCTTCATCTGGACTGTATTTCTCTTGTTTGCTCATTACAGGGACCTGTCCCCTTGTATGCTAGATCAGCTGTTTTGAAAGCAATTATATTGATTTGCCATGAATTGTTCCTGACAAATATGTCCACTCTTTATCATCTTCTTTTCTTCAAGGTGGTTAAAGGCAGCTTGATTTATTGCTTACTTACTAATTTGTCACTATCTCTTTTCAAATATTGATGTTTGGCTGACTGGGCTATAATTACCTGAACTACTTTATTTCCCCATCTTCACTGTTATGGGATCTTACTCCATCCTTACTTCAGTGGAATAATCCCAAAAATGCGTTTAGGCTGCTGAATCCCAGCAAAGCAACTGAAAGGGAAAGTAGGCAGCTACTTTATTTCCCAGGTCTGGGCCTGGTCTCTGGTGTGTGAATGTCCAGAACAGAGCTATTTCAGGAGAGCTTGTACTTCACAGCAGAGACAGGGAAAATGCACAGGACTCAAGATGGACCCTCCTCAGGGATGCATTTGGTCCTGTCTTACAGTTAGACAGAAACACACACTTTGAAAAAAAATAATACTATGATCATAGTACACAGCTTTTGCAATCAG
>NW_005054331.1:5892838-5925351 GCF_000277835.1 Geospiza fortis
TGGCTGCAGGTCATGTCCACTCTTTTATTTACATAAATTCCTGTGACCTCTTTATTTTATTTTGCATGCACAATCATGGCCTGAAACCTTTGCCTTTTGTTACTACACTGCAAGACATTGCACCTGCTGTGAATTCTGTATTTGACGTAGGGAAAAATAAAATTATTTTTATATATGTTTCTTGATTTGTAGGTAAGTGCATACTTATATGTATTCTTTGATTCTGCAGCTGTCTTGTGTGCAGCTTTTAAGTTTTAAATTGTTCAGTAACAGTAAAAACCTATATATAGAAACCCATATATGTAGATATTTGTGATGTTGCCTACTTTCTGGTGTGATATAGGATTCCAGTAATATCTATTTGATAAGTCAGATGCAGAGGAAGTAGATCCAATGTTAACTGGATTCTGTAAAAGGAATAATATTGGGCTGATTAGGAATTTATTTGTTGCCCTGAAGAAAAATGATACTTAGAAGAATTATAATGTGAATAAGGAGATGATTGAGGGGGTCATGAAAACAGTCTTGGGATGGGGAGCGCTAAACAGGAGGAAGATGAATAGTGCAGTTTTCCCAGTACTGGTTTGGAAACAAGGTTAGTATTTTTATGGAGGATTTTTGATTGGAAAGGAGGAGTGCATTGGTGAGATGTGCTGATGAGTCTAAAGTGGGAGGCATCATCACTGCTAAGGATATTCAGAATGTCAGGTAGGAAGAAATGGATGGCTTTTTGGAACAGAAAAAGGGAAAAGTTATGGAATACAATGGTGCAGCTTTTGCTACTGTGCACAGCAGGATTTTTTCTTTTTCTCCAGTAAGCTGTGAGTTTTCAGCAAGAAATAGTAGAGGAAGATAAATTCAGCTACTAATTGGAGGTGTGCTGCAGCTATGAAAAAAACAAATGGAGGCCTGGGATGTTTCAGGTGAAGTATTTGCTACACAGGGAGAGATGTAAGATTTTTACCTAAACTGACTGCTTATTTTCAATGAGAGTAGAGATTTACTGGAGCTTAAGCAGAGGAAAAACTACCAGAACAATAAAGGAGAAGAGAGTAAAAAAAATTTACTGTGTTTAGGTTTGCAAAACAAAAGCCATTTAAAGAAAGAAAACCCAAGCTGCAGGTTTCTGTTTCTGTTTACTTAATAATCTAACGTTTGTAAAGTTTGGGGAAACAGATGAGTCTGAAAAACAGGCATCTGATCCACCCATTTATCCTGACCAGCAGCCTTCAGAGTCTGAGGAAACTGCAAAGTGACCATAGAGATGCAACTCCTCATTTTAATTCTTACAGTGTGTGTTCCAGTTGCAAGTCTTAATTTGGAGGGGTCATAAACTGACCGATTCCTGGGGATTCTGTGCAAAAGTGAAAGCCACAAGATGGTGCTGACACTCCTTACTGTGGCTGAAGGCATTGTGAGAGATTTAGCAGAATGTGCAGCAGCAATAAAGTCAGTGTGGATCACTTCAGGCTGCAGTTTGTGGTTAAGCATTGATTTTTGATAAAAAATCCTAATGCATTCTTAGTATAATGGAAGGAAAGAGGGAATGAAGGGAATTAGAAAGGTCATGGTTATTTCTGAGGTGGTTGTTTCATCAATCGGTGATTGATGAAATTGAGAAATAGAAGAAAACCACATCTTTGTTATCTCTGATTAGAATCCTTACTTGAATTTTGGTGCCTTTAAATGCCAAGGACAGTCTGCTGTGCCCACAGTGTTGCTGACTGCTTGTGCTTCTCTGCTGTTTTCCTTTTGTGCTTGCATCAAGGGAGGGACTGGTTTGGGAGATTGGCTTGGTGATCTCTGTACAGCATCTTAAAAGGAGTGAAAGAGAGACAGGTTTCTGCAGTTCATGGCTGTCTAATAGAGACCTCCTGGTGGGGTTTCAGAAGAGGAAAAACACTGTTAGCAAAAATGTTCTTTGGGAACTCTGTAGTCTGCTGAAGAGGGGAGGCTTGTCCTTCTCAATTCTTTCATTCAGCTACTAGCAGAATCCTTCACTGCTAAGAAAGGCAATGATTCCCTACTTTTCTCAAAAATGAGGGGAGTACACTTTCAGAAGTGCTAAGCACTATGGAATGCCTTTCCTCCAGTGCTATGTCATCTTTTGCTCCTGAAATGCAGCATATGCATTTTTCCTTTCAATAAAATGAGACTAAATGTGTTTAAGTTTATACCTGAAATGGCTGAAATGCATGCTGCATTCAATAAATATGATAAATTAGGATCTTACAAAGGATGTCCTTGCTGACTTTTGGGAAAGAGAAGGCCATTAAATCTATACTTCCAAATATCTAAGTGTGCTTACTTAAACAGTTTCAAAACTTTGGCTACCAGTAGAATTGCTTTTATGATTCAAAGCGTAAAACTGTTTACTCAAAATTCTGGCTGACATTAAATGCACAGACCATTCTAAAAGACTCGTGTTTAAAAGGAAGAAAAGAAAACCTGTGAAACTTCTGTACTCTTCTGACCTTATTGTAGGATCTAGTCTATAAGTTGCTGAACTTCCCAATTCTGATCCAGCAAAGCAATGAAGTGGATGCTTAATGAGCTTGAGAGTTGACAATTTATCTGCTTCAATTATTCTTACCACTTATGAATGAGAAACTAAAATCTGCCTAAATACAATGAGCTGGTAGTTCCTGTAAAAATGTATTTGGGAATGCCTGCCAGAACTGATCATGCTGCTGGTTCAAGGCATTTACAACTGGCAATGCTAGCACATGTCTCCTGAACTGTTGTACCAGCGTGCTTCAAACTTGTCTTCAAAGAGCATCTTTAGAGCTGGAAGTGCATTTACTCTCCTGCATTCTCTTTGTGCTAATTTTGAAACTAGCTGCAAGACCTGGCCTTCCTATTTATCTACAATGTGGGCATTTGCCCTTTTTGCTCCTCTGAGGTTGGCACGTCACTGCATAATTTCAAGCAGGAATCTGACGTTATCCCTGTTTGCTTCCTGTTGGTTCTTTGTGTGAACCTAAACTCAGGAGGGAATGTAATACTCAATCTCCTCCTCACATCACCACTTAGCTAACACAGATTTAGATTTATAAAATTCAAATTTTTTTATTGCCTTTTTTTTCTTGGATATATTTCTGTACTGTCCATTGAGAACTGCTGGGGCAATGAGAATTATTTTGAACATCAGACTTCATGGAGACTCTTTTTCTCTGGGCAATATTTTGGGTTTCTAAGCTACTCAATTAATGAAGAAAAGGGTTAGGATGGTGTTTGAATCAGTAATTGAAGAACTGTTTTTTACCTAAGGATATATCTTCCAAACACTCTTACGATTGCAGCCTTCTAGTGCTAGAGGATCTTCAAGGCTTAGTGCGAGAAGGAAATGTTTAATTAGTTCTTTAAATCAAAGAAGGGTTTGTGAACAGCAATATGTTTTATTCCCCTGTCAATGACATGCCTTTCCCTGTGAACAGTGTACTCATCTTGCATATTTTATAACCAAAACACTACTAAAAAATAAGCATGAAATTATTATTTAGTATCTACTTGTTAACTTTACAGAATCAAAAAAAGACTTTCCCAATTTTACTTCCAGAGAAATTAAGGGTCTAACAATAGAATGCTTTTTATTTTGTTTCTCATTAGAGTATATTACACAGTTAAACCTTGAAGTGTTCTATATGTAAGTAACTGATATATCCTTGAGCAGGAAAACTATGAATAAACTCTAACTTTATTATAAATCCACTTTTGATAGTCACATCAAAGATCTTGAACCAAAAAAAACCCCAAATATCTAATGTGTTTTCTTTATTTTTCCAATGTTTTTTTAATGAGCTGTTTCATTTTTTCAGTGGATAATAAACCCTTGATCCTTTAAAAGAGAAAGGATGTGTCAAGAGTTTCAGATGTCAAGTGGGAAGCGTTCATGTGTAGCACTGCAGTACAAGACTGAGCCAGAGAGCAGGAGCTGTATAACTGAAACGGAATTGACTATATAAAACAGCTCCAGTAAAGCCCTTATTTCTTTTTCCTCTCTGTCCTTAAGGCCCAGTTTAAGGTAACCAAGCTTTGTATCCCATTATTCCTCTCATTGAAAGAAGAGTAATCAAGTTTGAGAAAAAAACCCTGGAGTCAGCAATTTAAAAAATGCCATCCTGTCTACCCTTTCAAGGACTGTATTTCCCTCTTTTTGCTCATTTTTAACATTTGTTTTTACATATCTTGCTCTTCAGTCATTCCCCTAATTGTATACCTCTGAAAATGTATTGCCCTTCTCCTTCCTGCCCACCTACTTGTTCTGTGTACATATTGTGAATTTGTTCCCTGTTTTCTACCTATTTTGCATTCTTCATTTATAGCGTTTCCAGGGAAAGGGAGCTTCCAGTTTTGCATCTCTGCTTGCCCCCAGCCTGCTTCTGCTCAGCTCTGAGGTGGTGATGGCTGGAGGAAGCTCCAGTATGTAGCTTTTCCTCTCACGCTGCCTGTGGTTTCACACGCCTGGATCACAGGTGAGGTGCTTTGCTTCACTTGAGACTTTAGGAAACTGAAAGGTTCAAACTGAGACAATAAGCACAGCAAGCCACTGTGTTGCCTGTACCTCTCATTCAGTCAGAATGGAGGTTGCCCATGGAGGTGGCAGGCTGCTGCTGAGGACCAAGGGGAGAGTGGATCCCCTCACTCCAGGGAGCTGGTCCATGGCCAATTTCTGGCTGGAGCCTATTCCTGTAACAGATAAGCAGAGGGCTTATTTGGCAGATGTTGATCTGGGTCCAGTAGAATATTTGCTCCTTAGTGCTTGTGTCTGATTACTTTCAGCTCTGCTATGGCATTTATGTCTAAGCCATGGCTTTTGATTCAGAAGATCAAGTAGCATTCACTGCAAAGGGCAAAAAAACTCTTGGACAGAATTCCGAAGTGTACTGACATGCTTCCAGTTGAATCCCGATTACCCTGCTGGAGCTCCCCTTAATCCTGAGTTTTATCTTGCAAGTCAGGACTTGGTTTAAACTCTGTTGGAATCAATGGAAAGACTCACTTGCACTGCAGCATAAAGTAATTGAACCTATGACAAACAACATTTCTATTTAAATATACAACTGCTCTTTCTCTTCTCTGTCTGTGCTTCCTTTTGTCCATTGTTTCCTACTTCATTTTTCCCTTCTATCCTGGAAATAAAGCTGCAGTAATCTGAAATGGGTACTTGACTCTCTGTTGTCTGCATAGAAAAAAAAATGAGGTGCATGTCAGACATCACTCTGGAGTTACAGAAGTAATTGTTGCTTTTCAGATGACAAGTTCTCAAAGCCTAGTAATCTTCTCCACATCAGGACTAAAACCTACAAACACACCTCATGCAGAAATACCTACATACTTCTTTCTTATTTTTCTAAGTGCTTCCCCTGGGTGCCTCTTTCTCCCTTGCCAAAAATACTGTCATTCAAAACCTTGAAGCACTTCAGCTTTTAAGATGAAAATATTGAAGAGTGAAAATAAATTATGGGAGATTAATTTTGTGGGAGAAGGTAGAGTGTTCATGCAGGTCTATGCATAAAGATAAGAACATGCTGTACCTCAGGCTTGCTGAAACCAGGCTTTTATTATTATTTTTTCCCCTTAGGCAGATATGCTATGCAATTCTGTGTATAGTAGGCGAGGAAGAAAGAAACAGAAAGGTGGAGCCATCATTCAACTATTCTGCATGATCACAAGGGTAGTGTTTATCAAGTCAAACCAGAAATCAGATGTCTCTAGGTAATCTTCAAGTTAGCAAGTTAAACAAAGTATTATCTCTTGTTGTCAGTACAGCTGGTTGTTGAGAACCTGTATTAGTAAGCATTCAACGTTGCATTAAAATAAAAGGCATCTTTGGCAGAAATTATCAGCAATGAAGCTGTAACAGTAAAAAATTGTAGCTGTATATTTTACTGGTTTGAGTTATATAATAGTCTTGAACTGAGACTGCAAGAGGGTGAGGATGAAATTAAATGAGTCATTGTTAAAAATAGGATGTGGGATTGAATTAAATGTTGAATGTGCTGGGCAGCTGAATAGAGGATGAAATTTGCAGTGAGAAATAGACAGTGTCTATACCATATAAATGTTGATTACTATATAAATACATGGTGACTAAGGACAAGAAAGGGACTGCAGAGGCAAGAAAGGCATCTGACTGGTCCAGGGATAGGTGTTTCCTCCCAGGCAGGGAGATGAGGTGCACGGCTTTTTAGTCTTTTTTTGTGTTGAATACCATGAGCAGCAAGTGGGGAACTGACTGTAAAAGCCAAGTGGAAATAGCAAAAGTAAAAATCAGCTATTTTGGTATATATAGAAAGTCATGAGCTCAGCTTGGTTTTGTGTCTGGTTAGAATGGGGTTTCTCTCATGGCTAAGGGGTGCAGTAGTTCAGTTCATAGGGTGAAGGAAGAAGCGATCACTTTTAATGATAAAGGTGGCAGAAATTACAATCTCTGGCTATTACTGGGAACACAGTGTTTCAGCCAGTAGACTAGAAGGCCTCTAGCCTGATCCAGCACAACAAATTTTAATTTCTGTTCCTACAGAGTTTAAAGGTGTTGAGCTTGAACAGTGGTTCACCAGCTTGTCACTGTCATCCATATGGCTTTAAAAAATTCCTTGATGAACATTTTTGTCAGAGTAGAGTAGCTACTAGTAACTGTGTTGGATGAGCAAGCTTTAGATAAAAAGAATGATGCATTGTGCTGATAATGTGTGGGCATCTCACATTTCTCTAAGCTTACTTTCTATCCTAATTTTGGGAATGGGTGACATTAAAAAGCAAGTTTTTTAAAAATGAAACAAACCAACAGATGATGTGCTGCTCACCACGGAAACCAGGATTTTGATGAAGAGGTTGTATATCTGGTAATACTTCGTACTGAGTTCTGATTACAACAAAAATCTACTTTTTTTTTAAAATTCTTTCACATCCTCTTCTGTTCCACAGTTTACTTTTTAGAAGACAGAAAGAAAGAAGCTGCAAAATAAGATATTTGCTTTTAAAGTACAGAAAAGTTTTTATTTCAGCAAAATAGGAATCCATTTTGCTGAAACAAGGTTTTTATGTGAGGCTAGAACGTGCAAATGGTAAGTGATGGCAAAGGAATTCAAGGCTTAACAACTCTTTGGACGTGCATCAAGCTTAAAGGCCAAATTGCTTCAAAGGATATGTCCAAAACTCTGTGAATAAGGCAGTGCCTAAAACTGGACATTTGCAGAAATAATGCCTCTGCATTCATAAACATTCAGCACAGTCTCATTATCTCAGTGAAGTTATTCATACACACTGTGGGCTTAGTTCAGAAACACTATCTTGTATAACTTAGCAACCCTGAATTTTGTGCTATGTTAAAAGCTTTTATTAAAAATATTATTGATTTTCTTCAGTTGAGCTCAGATATATGAATCAGGCAGTGAATATCTGAAAGCTAAAACAGAAGAACCTGTAATGACTGAGTAAAAATCGTTTTACACAAAAATCTTGGGATTGACTGATGTAAGCTTCAGTAAAACAGCTTCTGAGACAATTCAGAATAACACCATGTAAGGTCATCTTCATAGGAGTGGGAAATTCTCATTTAATGGACTTATGTATATAGGAGAACTGATCCAGGACTGAGGTAGTTTCAGTGCGTCTTTTCAGATGCAGTTGTTATGTTGTCCTAAGACTCACAAGCAAGTGATAATGTTCTTGCATCATGAGCATACTGTTCATTCTTGTTTTGAGCAACTTAAATGAATACTAAAATAATAGTAAAACTCACTGTGAAAAAAAATTAAATCTAAATTTTCATACATATAAATGTGACTGCTAATATATTTTTCTTTAAATAAGGAGTTTTTATTATGAACTATTTTTCCTTTACAAACGTTTATTTAATTTATATCTTAACTATTTATACTATAGTTTTAATACTATGCTTTACTACTTTTAATTTAATATAATAGTTTTTAGTGTATTATTTCTTGGTCAAGTGATAATATTTCTGATCAGAACTGCATCTACATTTACTATATCTTGTGGACTTTCAAAGTCTCATCTTCCTTTTTTAGCTGTGGAAAGTACTCCAAGATTTACCACGTTACTATTTTGATGTTGCCAGGGTCTGTTGAGGTTCTGTAGAATATCTTGCCCCTATGACCTCCATCTCAAGAGTAATCAGACATATTTTTACCTTTATTAATAGAATCTCTTTTTACTGAAAGACTATAGAACCTTGTGTCCCAATTCTTCAAAATATAGCATATACAGAGGAGAGTTTGGCTCAGAGAACAAAAGCCTCATTTTTTCTTTCAGGCATAGTGTTTAAAATTTTCTTTGGCATCTAAGGAGGCTTGACATAGACTTGAAGGTCTTAGTAAAAGTATTTTTTTTTTAATATTGTTTTACATTGATTTAGATTTTGAAGCAACCTAGCAATGCAAAACACTTCAAGCGTGTCAGTCTAGAAATTGTTTGCATACATGATTAGTTGCAGTTTTGATATTTTGGTATTTCATTTATAAAATATTATTATTCTTGTTTCAACGTTTATATGACAAATAAATACTTGACTCTGCAGATCCTGTGAATGGTTGTCTTTCAAAAATGAAAAAGTCCCTCCAGCTCCATATGCAGTAGTTTGTTTTTCAAAAGTATTTGTTTTGTTGCATAAAAGACAGTGATTTTTCTGTTAATTCATACATTTCTTTCAATCTGTTCCTTGCATATACAAGGTAAAAAAGCTCCTGCTTAATAAATCTAGGATTTTCTATGGTGGTGACAAATGTATTCATTTAATAAGCTGGGCTAATTTTCTATATTAATATATCTTTATGCAGAGCACTTCTGGAAAAATTAAATCAGTGTAGTGTGTAGTTAATCAGTGTAAATGTGTTAGTAAACCACTCTGAAAATGCTAATATCCGATTATTCATATTTACATTGCTTTAAGTTATTTAAATAGTTGGTTTTACTTTTGTAACTGAATTAAAACATAGGTGTATTTTTAAGGTCTAAACCTTCCAGTCAGTCCCCTGCGAAGGTCTTTCATTTTCCAAGAGGAATAAGCTAATTAATCATAAATACTGCCGGGACCATGATGGATGACCTAGCAAAATATTTGAGCTAATGTGTACTTTTTAGCATGCAAGCAATCTTTTTACTTTAGTGGTTCTTTTCATGAGCTTTAGGTTTGACATTCAAGTGTTTTGATCAGCTAAGTCTCAAATGCTCAGGGTGGTTGATGCCACTCCAGTGACAGGGCTTGGGTGTCTGTACAGATGACCTCAGAGTGCACCTTTGCTTGTTGTAAGGAAACTTGCCACTTGGAATGTTCTGGGAGGTGTTCTTATAAAAATTGCTTTGGCAGCTGAAGTAACGAATTAATTTAGTCTACATTGAAATAGAAACAAAGTTTTTTTACTAATTCCATAACTTTTTGCCAAGAGGTTGGACTTAATAGTCTCATGAATTTATTCTTGAGAAACGTTGACATTCTGGAATGTTGCTGCAGAAACACGTGCTTAAAAATCTTCAAGTCTTCTGATAATTGACATCCCCTTTGAAGTTTCAGAAGATTTTTCTCTCTTCATTTTATTTTATAACAATTTTCAGCTGAGAAACTCTGTGGTTGACTCCACTGTGTGTGAAGGTAGGTGTGCTGAGGAAGTTAGTCTCTACTACGAGTACAAATTTCTCTGAATTGGAAGTCAAAGGGACACCTGGAAGGCTTCTTTTACAGGCCAGATCTGTCTCCTCTGGTTTTTTTCTGCAATGTTGTTGATCCCAGTGGAGGGCTGAAAGCATACTGAAAATTCAAAGATTTGTAAGGTAAGCATGCAACAAATATTCCAGATGGTTTGTTATTTATCAAAAAGTGAGATGGTCCTGAGGGGACTAAAAATACCTCACAAGTTACCTAAGCTTGGAGAAATGTATTAGAGAGCATGATGGCATTCTGTGATCAGAGGGCCTGGAGGGCCAAGAGGGACCTCACTCCTGCACTTTGATATTCTAGAATCTGGGGAGAAAACTTGGGAAATGGCAGCAGCTCTACTTGTTAAGGCAAAAGAAGCCAGGAGTGGCTTTGCTGCTTGTTAAAAAGCAGATGAGAACAACAACAGAAGGTCAGGAAGCTGCCAGTAAATGTGGATATGGGAGCTGGTAGGCTCTGCTTGGGCAGGAGGAAAGTTGTTGATCCAGCATCCCCTGGAATGCCCACAGGGCTCAGCTCTGGGGGAATGCAGCCGTCCCATTTCTTTCCTCCTACAGAAAAAAGGTGCTTCCTGAGCAGTGATAGCTCAGGAAAGGTTCTGTCATCTTATAAAATAGATTTTGGTTCTTTTGTTCTCCTCCACAACTTTGTCATCAGAAACCAGCTTTTGGCTCTGACAGAATAAAATTGTACTGCTTTCACCTTTTCAATCTGGTTATTAAAAAAATGAATCCCAATGAAGCTGGCAATCTTAATGTTCATTACTCCTCCAATTACAGTCAGTATGTATACGCAGGCATGTGGGAGATAAAAAGGACACCTTCTGCCAAGCTGCAAGGACGGTTTAAGGACTGGGATCATGAGAGGCCAAGTTACAGGGAGAAATCTTCCTGTCTGGCAGAGATTAGTGTGTCCTCATAAGCAGAGGTTGTGGAAAACCAGCTCAATCCTTTCTTGGGTGCCTTGTGTCATGTTTGAAAAGGTTGGTGTGGAAGCTGTAATTGCTTTGCTTCCATGCTGGTTTTTTGAGAGGATTTGATTTTTGCCCTGAGGATTCACTTGTGCTGTTCTGGCACAGCCATAGGGATCTCATCCATGGGGTTTTTTGTTTGCAGCCCCTTTCCCTTCAGGAATGTACTGCTTCCTCAGCAGAGGCAGAGCCACCATGGGGGCAGGCATGGCAGGAGGGACTGTGCAGGAGAAGGAGCAGCAGCACTTTTTGAGGTGATCTGAGCCTGGCACTGCTGTGATGAAAGCTGCAGGCTGACCCGTGACAGTCTCCTTCAGCTCACTCCCCTACCTGCCCAGGCAGAAGCCCACTGTTTGCTGCAGGCACATGCAAGGGACAGAAAGCTCAGCTCAGCCAAAGAGCAGAGCACGGACACTGGGCCCGTGGCGGTCATGGGGTGGTCTCCCAGTCACCTTCCTCACCAACCTGACTTGGTGGTGGCCGGTTGTTCTGTCATTGCTTTGCTCAGGTTCCTGCTGGGACAAGAAAACTGAGGTGTTTCATCTAGTCAGGAATTTATCACCTGATCTACCTCTCCAAAGGGAAACCAAGGGTAAATAGGAAGATACAGGGGAGCAAAACCCATCTCACTTTCTGGCAGTCCACTCTTTAGTGGCAGCAACCAGGACAGCCCGAGCCCCACATTGTCCTGGAGACATAAGAAATCATAAATGTAAGTTGTTTTCCTGACTTTAACTGTACACTGAGTTTTATTCCCTGTAAACTTAACCTTTTTTTTTCTTAGTCTATGGCTATGAGACTAATGGTTCTGCTGCATTATGGAAATTTAACAAAATCTTCCTTTCCGAGCCACAGGCAACGAAGTGACAGAAATGTGAGGAAGGAAGGTGAAAGGAAAGAACAGAAGAGCTTTATAGCAAAGGTTGATATTAATCATTTGTTTGCTTTATTTTCTGCATGTCATAGATTATTTCAGCCAATTGATCAGTCTCATTTGGTGTTCCATATGTGTAGGTGAAAAATGATCTCTTTTCTGGCTTGTCATTGCCTCTTGCTCTACAGCTACTTGTGGTGATCATATTTTCTTAAGTCACTTTCTTCCTGATGGTCTTTGTTTAGTGTGGAAATGGCAATTAATCGGAATAACCAAACCACTACTTCTTTCAGGGCCACAATAGCACTCAAATCCCAGCTCTTATATATAAAAATGAGGGGGAAACAAAGCAACATTTGAAAATTGCTGCTCTGAATCTGTGTCTCTAGGAAGTGTGGAGCATGTCAAAAAGTCAATATGGAGAATTTTTTGATTTTAAAGAGCCTTTCTCAGGCGATGACAGGAAAAGAGAATCAGAGCATGGCTGCACACAAAACCTACTTCTGCTTTCAGGAATGTCTTCAAATAGTGTTTTATTTCAGGTGATAGTAATATTTAATTTGAAAAAACCTAATATTGAATGGAAGTTAATACTTCCATTTGTGCACTGGTCAATCATTCTTTGGTAGTACTGGGGAGGCTGAGAGTGTACCACAATAAGCAGGTAGTGTTTGTTTGGTTTGTATTTCTAGACTCTCTTCCTAATTAACTCTTGTACTTTGCACAGGACATTCCCCCCACAGCGTGCATGGAGAGCTGCAGATGGAGTGCTGCGATGTATCATTAATGCCAGCTGGACACTGCTGCTTGCATGATGCTTTAACAGCAGAGTAATCAGCACCTAAGTCAGCAATCTTTCCATCCAGTCGTACTTCCATGTCATGGCAGCAGTTATCAAATCTCTAAGCACCACAACAGCTTTTTCCACCAGGGATATTCAAGTCCTTGAATCTTCTTTCCTTGCATATGATTTATGGGGATATCAGGCAACTCTTACTTAAGACCTAAAGCAACTTTAGCTCCAGATATCAATATAGATTCTTCGCAGGCCCTTACAGGAACAGCTTTGTTGGCTTACATGTGGATTTTCTTCACAAATCTTTCTGTTGAACTGTGTAGGACGTGGTGCTTTTTCTGTCTTCCAGGGCTGGCACATCGATGTGTAGGTGTCTTCGATTTTGCCAGCAAGCACTGCTTCCTTTTCTTCACTATAAAGGAGAAAGCACTCCCAAGTAGGTGAAATGTTTTTAAATTAAATAGAACAGCAGTTACAATGAAAATAATAAGAAAATAGTAAATTATAAGTGCTGGACTAGAAGGGATTTGGATGTGTGTGTATGCAGAGGAGAAATGGGAACTAAAACAGTGAATATAGATCAAATCGAGTGGATGGTTTTATCCAAGCAGAACTGTTGCAATGTCAGTGCCTTTCTGCTTCCCATGCTTTCACACTGGGGTGTTCCACTTGGGAAACTTCCATTTCCCAAACTTTTGGTATTTTGGGTGCTTTTTTTGCCCTAGATTAAAATTTAGACAGGTTACAGCTCTCCCAAAGCTTGCTAGACTAGTCCTGTCTGTCTAAGTAGCCAATCTGTGGTTATGTGTTTGAGCTATTGTACTGCACCTTTGGCTTCTAGGTGTCCTGAGGTTACCAATTTCCCACTGAGTTTCCATTATAAGTGTTGAAGTTGGATGGCAGAGCACCATGTTACACTACAGAGAGACTACTAGTCTCTCTTACAAAAATACACATTGAAATTTTGAAAAACAATTTTGAAATTCAATTTTTTTCAGTTTTTTTTTTTCACATACAAAAAAGAGAAATGTATCTAAATTGACAGGGAAGGGAGGAAATCAATACAAGGGTTTCATAAGGCAAGAACTAAATAAAGCATTTTTGTCTGCTGCAGTCAAAATAGCTTACATTGTCCCATAAAGTGTCTTCACTTAACTAAGCCAGAAGAATCTGTAAAAATATTGCAGAAAACCTTTGTCTTCTGGTCCTCACTATAACTCACTCTTCAGTTTACCTGCCAAGCTGAAGAAACCAGTGTGCTGATATTTTTAGGCTCTTTCTACACTGGACAATCAACAGTGGTCTAAAAATATTGTGTATTTTAGTTCACAGGTTTTATGTATCACCATAGGATACAGGGATAGCAATCAGTAAGTACACGCAGAATACTGAGTTTGTCACAAATAGATACTCATTTAATTGCATTTTGTCCATTGCATTAGGTCTTAAGTGCCATGTGGTGAGATTTATTTCTTGGTGGGAGCCCAGTTCTTTTGAGGTCCTTTTATAAGGCATTTTACAGGGGGATACAAGCTGTTATTAAAAGGTTGTTTTGAATTACTATTGTCTGTGGCTGGCAGTATTTATGAATGTGTCCTGAAGAGATGCATTTACAAGTATAGTTTCAGTTTTATGCACTACTTAAGAATTGCTATTTTCATTTGTTCTTGCTTTTGGTATTGTAGAGATGCAACACAATTATTAACAGTTACATTGTTAGAATTTCTTTTTCTTACATTAAAAATCCATGAAAACCTGGGAAGCTCAAATAAATAATCAATTTTGTGGTTATTTTATTTTTGTTTCATACCCAAAATTTTAGTGGTTGGATGCCTGAAATGGTCTGTGCTTCTGAATGAGCTGAAATACTGAACTACCTAATTAGATAGTAAGTTATTTAAAAAATAACTTCACTTTCTGAAAGAACACTTAATGATCCCATTACTATTTCTAAGATGCACTAAAAATATTTCTGTAGAAGAAGAACTCCTTTAAGCTTCAATAAAGGAGACTAAGATATGGGGAGCTCAGCCCAGCCTTGGTAGGTGTGGTGGCATTTAAGAGGTCAGCATCACATGGAGTCACTGTCAGAGTCTGATCAGTCAACTTTTGAAACTTCTCAGTGTGAGATCTTTTATGTAGGTCCTTGCTGAGAGAAAGAGCCCAGTATAAAAATCTCTTCTTTTCTTGGCTCTGCCTGAAACACCTGTTGAAGGAATTCAGGCTCTTTGATTATGATGTGCATATGTGTGTATATATTCACCAGTGGATATTTTTATTATTATTTAGTGGTTATCACTAACAGTTTTGCTGCTGTTTGTTTCTGTTTGAGAAATTTGCTTGGCTGATTGTTCTTGAAGTTTGGTAGGGTGTTTTAGAGTTGTAGAGTAATTTAGGTTAGAAGGCATCTCGAAATAATCTTGTCCAGTTCCAATATCAGGAACAGCTTAGATCAGTTCAGATTTTTATTGTTTCAAAAGAGATTCATTCCTATTCTTTAATAAAGGTATGGTAAACCTCAAATCAGAAGTTAATAAAACACTTTGTCTCTTCACAGAGATCATACATTTTTAATTATTATGTTTTATTTAAATTATTATTTATTTAAACCTCTAAAAGGTTAGCGGGGAGAATGCCAAGTGTTTAACAGTGTCTACTATTGTAACCTCTCAAATGTTTGTCACATGTGCTTGTATCATGTTGGGGTGTCTGACCCTAAAGGCCCTTCAAATCTCAGTGGCCTATTCATGACATCTAATGCTTTCCCCCATATTCCTGTGCTACATTTTTAATGTTTTGTTTGCAAATCCTCTCACCATCTAGCTTACAAATTGTACTAGAAGTAGGTCTGGATGCAGCTATGAAACAGTGTCACTGAACCAGCAGTACACCTGGATATAGGGCAAAAATTAGCAGGGATGCTTTACTGGGGCTGCTCTGATCATTTACCTGTGCTGGGTCCTTCCTCTCTGCTTCAGCACTAACTTCAGGTCATACTTTACTTCCAAGAAGTTGAAGGATTTGAATATGGTCACCTGCAATTTGACTAAAGGTCTGACACAGCTTTAACGCACCGGCTTTAAGAGAGGGCTGGAAAGCCCTTTTAAGTGTCTGGGGGCATCTCTGCTCCTGTAAGGTGCTCCCCTGCTTTCCCCTTATTCCTCTCAGGACCTCAGTGTCTCAGCCTCTCCATCTTGTGTGACCTGATGTAACCTGCCTGTCTCCTAGCAGGTTAGAAAAGTCCTACCCACTCCTCTCTAGTCTACAGTCTGAAAGGGATCTGCGTGATCCATATGTAAATAATATATATCTATATCTATCTATATATAGATATATAAACTTTTTTTATTTGCTTTGGTAAAGGCTTGTTGTTATTTCTGAATTTTCACCAACTTTTTTATCTCACTGTCTTCTACTGCTGGTAGTTCAGTGCTTAAAATCTTTCATAATGGTAGTTTTCTTTGGGCTATCGTAAAACTTGTTTTGCTGTTATGAATTTAATTTACTTAGTTAAGGGAATAGCTAGAAATAAATGGAATATTCTGTACCATTAAATTGCAATCTGTTAAGAGTGCTTTAACTGCTTCATATGTTATGACATTTGTTTATTGTTAGAGTGCATGGTACAAAATATAGTTAATATGGAGTTATGTAGAGGTAGCATAACTGATTTTTTTAAAGTTTTAAAATATTTAATCATTGAATATTTAACATTTTCCCCTTTTTTGAAGAACAACTTTAAATCAAAACTACCATTTGTTGGTCTATGTATGTTAAGAGCTTATACCTACAAACTTAGGCTTCAGACAGCAATTGATTTGTTAGAGCCCTCTTGAAGTTGCTTTAACAAAACCTGTTTTTTATGCTTCAAGAAATACTACCTGTCTATAATTTTCTTACTTGATTTCTGGAAAGTCTTATTGTGAGCTTCTGAGTTGGAGACAAATGATATTGTAGATATTGGACCTGGAAATGGTTTTCTTGGTAAGAGTTGTGTCCCTCAGCCCTCTGCATGGCATTGATTTTACTGTCCCTTTAGGAAGGAGGAGGGAAGGTGGGGAGAACATTCTCACTGTCTTTGATCCTAAATTGTAGAATTTTGAGGTTTTTCGAGTGGATCTTTCTGGTTTTTTTTTTTTGCTTGTTTTTTGTTTGACAAATGTGGGTACATGTATAACCACAATAAAGCTATTTCTCTCACATAAAACACCCAGAAAAATTCTCCATAAGTGAAACAATCCCTAAATAGCATCTTGCTACTGTTCCCTAGATAAATTCCTTTTAGATAAAGTCTCTGGAATGCAGACAAGGCCATTACTGATTTTTCATCCAAAAGATGGCTAAGAGACAGAGGGTTGGGGGAATTTCTTGAGGTTTTGGGGGTTTTTTATGAACAGCTTTTCTGCCAGGGGGTTTGGCTTTATCATTGAAAAGCTTGTTTGTTGTTTGCCTTTTTTAAATCGTTGCAGCAAAGGTCTTTGAAGCTCTCTTACCAGAATGAAGATGCCTCAGTGAGCAGCAGCCATTTCTCTCCACAGTCTTGTCAGCTCTGTGTAGCTTCCCACCTGCATTAGATTGAAACTTACACTGCAGAAATGGAAGTCTCTCTAGATGATTACTTATTCTCTTTTCCTCTATCTCAATATTTTTAGTACTTCAGAAATGGCTGTATGGATTTTTTTATTATTTTTTATTAATGTTCATTTTGATTCTGCTGAACTAACACCTTTTTCTTGAAGTCCATCAAGAAAAAGATATTTTTTAGCTTCCTTTCCATATGCATGTGTTGTTCAGAACCTCCCTTATGCAATTTCAAATGATGTAGCAGCAACATGAGCAAAAGATTTGGACCATCCACTTTTCTTGAAAAAGAGATAGGTAAAATTTCTACTTGAATTGACATTGATCATTCCTGTTTCATGAGTAAGAGATTTTAAAAATTAAGTCACTTTTTTATAATTATGATTTTTAAATTTATTTGGAAGTCATTTAAGAACATTTTGTGTTTTCCAAGGAAATGACATTTTGAAGAATGAAGCTTTAACAATAAAATGATATTAATTTCATAACTATAAGATAAAAAGGATAAGATAGAAAAAATTGCTGAATTGACAGCCATCAATATTAATTCATGTTTAATTCAATAGAAAATAAATTAGGTTTCTCTTATAACTGGAAGTAACAGTATGTTAGGAATTGATTTTTTACTCAAAATGTGTTGGTCTATTAGAGCTCTGATGTAGAAAAGCAGAATTTTCCATGATAATGTTAAAAGCAGAAATATTCAGTAAATATTTCTGTTCTGTATTTAAAGGACAAACTGATATCATAACCTGAAATACTTCATTCCAATACTCACTCAATAGTTTCTAATTAGAAACCACTAATTATTTTGGAATAAGTAGAAAGACAACTTCTTTTATAGTACTTTAAAAGAATTGTTTAAATTCCTAATTGAGCTAAAAAAAAAAAGTCTTGAAAAATGGCAAAGGAGCCATATGACAGAGGAAAAGATCAGAAAACATCTACATTTACCAATATGACTATGAAGCAGGAATTTTTGCCAATTCTCAATAGATCAATATAGAGGTTAAAAAGCTGATAACTGAAAGCACTTCAATTGAATGCAGAATAAAAATAGAAAAATCAGGAAGTGAAGGATGTTCCAGTTGAGGCGTATGAAGAGCTGATTTTCCTAAGTCACTTTCAGGCAAGATAAAGTTAGGAGAAAGCTGTTGCTCTCATCCCCCTCCTCAACACCAGGCATAGCATCTGGGCTTGGGAACACTCACAGGTGTCAAGTAGTAATCTTTCTGTTAGCATTGCAGTCTGTTTTGAAAGCTTACTGCAGAGTTTAAATGTGTTTTCTTCTGCTGCATCTTTCTTTTCTCATGCTCACTCCTATATTGGCTATATTTTTAATTTTGGTTACCTATATATGTGTTATTATCTGCATGTATCTTAGTGCATTAGTTGGAAATGGTAATTGTCCTCTGTCATTTGCTCTTTTGATCTGCCTTCACCTATGCCTACTCCCTCTTGAGCAGATCTCATGTTTTTTGGGCTAATTATGTTTCTGAAAAGGGAGGAATAAATATCATGCGTGTCCTGTTGACAGTATGAAACCAGCTTATTAAAACATAAATGAAATGTAAGGAAGTAATGGGCCTTCCAGTGTCCTGTCATTGGAGAGGGAAATATTTTATTAAAAACCTCAAACCAAGCCAAAACAAAAGAGAAAAAAAAAACATGCAGAAAAGTGATATCTTCTGACTAATATGGGATGACAGCCTAGTGTTCTGCTGTTGTTGCTACTGGAATTTGTATGTTCTTGTACTATTTACACTTTCAAACGTTTTGGAACAGATTAGTTGTATTAAATTGGCCTTCAGATTTTTAGTCTGTGCTTCAAGATGTAGAAGCTGTGATTTACTATCTTTTTTTAAATGTTGTTGTTCTTGTTGTTTGGACTCCTCTTTCCCTGATAGGTTTATGTTGTTACCTGGTGTGATCTCCAAGTACCTGATACTGATCAAGTAATATGGGTACCACTGCTGGGAATGCTTTGATGTCTGTTTTCCCCATGCTCCCCCCCTTGCACTACATGGCCTTTTCATCTTTTGAAATATGAATATCAGATGTATGATATGCATGATTACTTTGTGATACAGCAAAAATTCAGGACTGACTGTTCTAAAAATGTTTTGAAAAGGTAAGCATGTAACTTTTTCTACTGGCAGAGTGTCAACTTTAAGTAAACGCAAATTTCCATGCTGTGTTTATGTTTCCTCCACTTTGAACTGCATTGCGAGCAGGATCAGAATACTTTCTCCCCCACAGTCAAATGCAGCCACTTGTAACTTAGAATCAGGAACATCCCTTGTAAATTACAGTGCTTGGCAGCTTAAAATCTGACTGCATTACTTTGCTTTTGACTTGGTTCAATGGTTTAAATACCATAGGAACACTTCTCTCCAGATCCTGGATTATTGAAAATTAAGTACACGTCTGGGGTTTTTTAAAATCTTTTTTGTGGTGTCAAATAGTATGGTAGAAAGCAGCAAAACACTTAATCCAGTTGTCATCTTGGCAGGTGCAGGGAGAGGAACTTTTCTCGTGTATTTTCTGTGGGTTTGATGCTGTCTGGGCTCTGTGATGTCGTGTTGAAACCAGCACTGGATCTAACAGGGCCATTCACAACAATGGGACAAGGCTGTAAAATCTCTTACAGACTTCTTTTTTCTTCAAAAGGTACCTTTGAAGAGGAAGCAATGAATAATGTATGTTTTATATAGGGAAGGTCCCGGCTAATAAAATGACAAGGTAAATGACGCTGATATCCAAACCTCCAAACTTTTCTTGCCTCTGTAGGACTGCAGAGAGGCAGCGGGCAGCCTGTCAGAGCACAGCCAGAGGAGCCTGTGCCTGTCTGAGCGCTGCTGCGGGAGGAGCGGGCACAGAGCCCGAAGGCGCTCGGTTTGCCCGTGGGTGCAGAATCCCCCGGTGATGCCGGGCACGGCAGGACCGTGCCGGCCGCTGTCGCGTCGGGCTGCCCTGCCTCGGACAGCTGTCACGCTGCCACCCCTCTGATTGGCTGCTCCCAGCGACTGATTACAAATGCTGATGCCGCTTCTGTGATCCTTTCCACTCGGAGGAGAAATCTCTTATCCCCACCCCCAAGCCCACCTCTAGGATGTAAGTAATGGTGAGAGGATGAGGATGAAAACAGTGCGCTGTGAGTGACTGGAAATCCAGCAGCCCGGTTTAGCTGCAGTGTTATGTAGGAGTCGTCTCCAGACTTCCTACCTTTGGTTTTTCGGCACAAACTGCTTGCAGGTTTTCGAAGGCTGTGAAAGGACTTACCGTTTGTGTGTTTGTGCTTGCTGTGCATCAGCATATTACCTTGCTTTTCCCCTGGACAGCTGTGTTCAGAGCTTCATGTGGGAATCTTTCTACTGAAGAGAGATAAAAAGGATCCTTAATCTGATTCTCTTTGGATCTTTCTATTTTTATGGTAAGTGCCAGCATATATTGGCTGAGCGTAGCTTTGCTGCAGTGCTCGTGCTCTCTCCCTCTCCCTCCCCCTTCCCCATCTGTTTTTCTCCCCCGGTAGTCTTAGATAAGTCTCGTGACCTTCACTTAATATCTAGTCATAATTTTCAGCATCTTCATAGCAGATGCTGGCTAAGTAAAATGCAAGTTTTCTCTTTATTTTGCTCTTCCCCTCCTCTGACCCGCAGCTCTGAAGTATTGACTGCAAGCTGAGTACTGCCTCTTTGTCCTTGAACCGGGAGGCTTGAGCATTGCTCCCGATTGCCTGTGGCAGCAGTGGGAAACACTTCTGGGGAGCTGGAATATAGATTGGGTAAAGGTGACGGCCTTGCTTCTCTGGGTCTGTACCCTTGCACTGAGGGCACACATGTCCCCTGCTTGAGCAGCCACCTAGAAAACTCTGAAGCCCCTGAGTACTGCCTCTTTGTCCTTGAACCGGGAGGCTTGAGCATTGCTCCCGATTGCCTGTGGCAGCAGTGGGAAACACTTCTGGGGAGCTGGAATATAGATTGGGTAAAGGTGACGGCCTTGCTTCTCTGGGTCTGTACCCTTGCACTGAGGGCACACATGTCCCCTGCTTGAGCAGCCACCTAGAAAACTCTGAAGCCCCTCGGTGCTCAGGTGTGAGCATACGTGTGGTTTGAGCCCGTATTTGCTCTCCTTGGCATGGGACAGATGGGCTCTTTCAGCATTTTCTACATAAGCCTATGTCATCAGGTGTTTTTAAGTTGGACCTCTTGCATCTTTCAAGTGCAGACTAGCTGGGACAAGAAGTTGCAGAATAGGCAACCTAATAACCCTCATCTCTATCTAGTCCTTACTGTTGCAAATTCTTAGCTTTTTGAAGCGCTTTTACATCTCTGCAGTAGAAAAAAAACCTGCTTTTAGATGCCTGAAAATCTGTTCTGGCTTAATTTGTGCTCTACGCTATTTTAACAGCTCTGATTTTATAAATAGGAAAGGTTGTTATTTAGACCACAGTAAACTGTGCCCTTAGTTTTAGTTAGGTTTGTTTGTTTTTTGTGGGTGTTTTTTTTTGGTTTTTTTTGGTTTTTTTTTAGTTTGTTGCATGGGATTTAAAGTAAAGCAAATATATAGTTTCTGGTGGATAGATGTTTTCATTTGTTTTTGGTATGAGAGAACTACAAAAGTATTTATTTTAACTTAAATGTGTTTCATGCTGTGGATTCATTATGTGGATTGACTATGCATAGCCCTTACAGACTGCAGGAGTAATAAAGACTCTGCTGCCTCTTCAAAGGTCCACTGAAGGCATAGATACAGCCATGGCTCAAACTTGTCACAGGGTGGTCTGACTCCAAGCAGAGCAAAGAGGAGATATATTCTTATACCTTTGTTTTACTGAGGTAGGATAAGAATAAAGCTTTTATTCTGTCTCTGCATTGCCTTTTCTGGGTTTAACAAGAGATATGCTGGTGTCTTGGTTTAATGTAGCTTACGTTGTGACTTAATAAAACAATTTATCCTGTATTTCAGAGAGTTTTGCTTCACATGAGATGATCAGTTGAATAGAGTTTGTGTACCTCCTTTTCCCCCTTAATGAGTAAAAACTTAAGAACACTGCTGTTATTTTCAATAGCCTTAATTTCTTTTCCATACTTGTGTGTAATGTCCTGTTGTATTGATAAGCATGTATGAGTGTGGTGGGGGAGGGGGAACCCCAGGTTAGACAAGAGGCACTGGGAGGAGGAGGAGGCTTACCCAGATCTGCAGGTAGAGGACTTCATGGTGCAGTGAGGTACCTGCTGCATTGCCCTCAGAACAAGCAGCAATGGCCAGCATGTAGCCCAGATCTCAGTGCTCTGAGTCATCCCCCCATCAGGTCTTGTGTTTTGGCATCATGAAGAACCCACAGGTGCAGTTGATCCTGAGCCTGGTTTCCCTTCTCACTGATGCTGCAAATCTCCTACTCTGGTAGGGAACAGGTCAATTTTGGAAATTGTGAAGCTCAAGGAACTGCCTGAAAGCGTTTCCCTCTAGAGCAGCCTTCCCCACTGTCTCCTGCAGAAAAGCTTTGGCACTATGACTGGTCTATGTGTTACTTAACTCTTTTACATCGGTAATGAAGGTGCCTGAGTTTGTTCTCTTCCAGTTTCAGAGAGTGCTGACACTGTGACAGCAGCAAAGAAACTTTTTGCTGTGGAAGATATGCAGGGCTCCTGGTAACACACACAGAGCAGCAGTCCTGAGCCCCTGCACAACCTGCAGGTTGTGATAGTGCCTTGGAGGAATTAGGCTTAGGCTTTTCTTGATTAAATGTGAATATGAACTTTGTGCATGCATCTGAACTTGGAGTTTTTTACCATTTTCTCCATATAAAATTATTGCAAACATAAAAAACAAGCAGTTTTGCAAAATGCATGCGCCACTTAAAATATCCTGAATACCTCACAGTTAATTACAGAACTGCATGCTATTGTTTTAAAATATTATTGTAAATTCAGATATTCTTATGCCCTAAAATGTAGATATGTTCCTACCCAACAATTTATCAGAAGTGTTGTTGTCACTCAAAAATTACTAATGTTTAAATAAAATAATCTTGTAAAAGCTAATTTTAAACATAAGTGCATAATCATATCTGTCTTTTCCCATAAAAATTTAAAAGCCAAAGTGCATACTGTAATGTGCTTTTGCAATAACCTTGGGGCAAAAGGAAGAGAGGAAAATGACCCTGAAGTATTTTCTCCAGTTTAAACTATATGAGCTTGCAATGGGATGTTTGCATTTGGAACCTAACATCTGCGTACTGCAACAGAGAAGTCTGTGCATCTAAAATCCTTGCCAGCACATCTTGTTGCAGGCTAAAGGCTTGAAAAATAAAGATGCAATCCTCCGTAACAGTCTAGAGAGCTATAGAGAAGAGCGAAATCCCCCAAATTACATGAAATTCAAGTAGGTAGATGTGCTGTGCATTTCTTGGGAATTCTGTGAATGCTCTGATAGGGGATGCATGCATAGTACTTCCTTGTTTCACAGCATGGTGTCATGTTAATTCCTTTGCAGGGTGGCTGAAGACTGCATAGAAAACAACTGCAGGGAAAGAAAAAAAAAAAAGCTCTGCTCCTTAGCCAGCCAAAATCACCCAATGGTCTGATGAAGTCATTGCATTTTTTTTTCTTGTACATGATCAATGTGCATTCTTCATCCACTTGTCTATAGAAGCAAGTTTTTTAAAGCTTTTTACTCCACAAATATTCAAAAAATATACATTTATGTTTGGAATATAAATTGGCATGTTTTTACAGAAAGCTCGCTCATTTATCCATACTGCTTCAGTAATTTTATGCTTTCCATCTGCTCATATCCTTTCTGACAAAACTTATGCATACAGCTATTGATTATCACTGGCTGAAGAACTCAGGCAGTGAATTAGCCATGCTCCAACTTCCCTCTCTGCCCCAGACTGGAGAGCAATACTGAGATATGCATGTTGCAGAGCTGAAGTCATCAGTCCTAGGCAGTGCTCTGGCTGGTGATTTTTTCATGCTGTATCAGTTGTGCTTTTACCTGGCTGTTTCTTCATCCATCCTGCCCCACTAATGACCCCATATAAATAATCAAAAGCCAACTGCACCTTCTAGGCTTTCTCCCTTATTCATAGAGCTAACTTTAAAGGTGTTCCTGGACATATTATCCCACTTAGTCTGCAGATTTTGTCCAGGATGATTTCAAGGACTTTGTAACTCTAATGTTGCAGGATTTACAGACCTGTTTTTCCAGCTTTAACAGTTGAGGTCTCTTCAGTGCAGTTGCTACTTTTGCAGTTTATGGGTGTCTGGAAATGCTGTGTGTGAGCACTGTAGTGCATAATCTGTCAGAAGTTCGGTGCTTTGGGGAAGTGCTAGGTGTGTGTGTGCTATGTGCTGGCTCCATGTCAGTGGGGAAGGATTAGCTTTCAGACATTGTTATGTGTGTCCTGTGTCTCCTGTGCACACCCTGCCTTCTTATATGTGCTTGCATCCTGTGCCTGTCATATCTCAGGAGGGGATTGCATTTTCTGCTTTTGTACAAGTGCATAGTTCTTTGTGTAGATCTGTCTGGTTCTTCATGGAGAGCATGGTCTTTCACTTCATGTCGTGCAGGTTTGTTCTTCCGTAACTTCTGCACAGGAAACACTGGACAATCAAGTGAGAGGTGTTCTGTGTGTTACAGAACTTTCTCCTGCATAGCAAAAGTCACAATTATGCTATTCCAGTCTCAATGTGGTAACAATGGAGCAGCACTAGGCCTGTTTGACTTAACCAAATTAGCTGTTTGCATCCTGGCAATGTGAGATTGGTTTACAATAGAGAACTTCTCATTGTGTAATATAAGGACAAATAACAGTTTTGTTAGGAGTTATGGGTTAGTTCTTCAGTATTCTAGTAGAAGGGGTCTTAGCACTGGAGCAGGCAATGCAAGTGTTTTAATCTTTATGAAAAACACTCTAAGCAGGATGAATATCACTTAAGCTGCAATTAGATCCCCAAATAAGGGAGCTAATGGTGTGCAGCTCTCTGCACATGCAGGGATTTTACTCTAGGAGAGCACAAATCTGAGAGAATGTTTTCAGAAAAGCCTCATATTTCTAAGAGCTGTATGTAGATACTAATAATGCTGCAAGAGTAATCCTTCAAAACAGTTTCCTTTTATGACCTCAGAAGGAGTTACAGCAGTCTGGCCTCCAAATTCAGCTCTGAGAGAAGACCTAGTTCCCACCAAATGGTGAACTTTGAACATAAATCCAGAGATTTCCAGACTCAGCATTTGCAATCTGATTGTCCAAAGGAAGGCTTGCTGTCCATGAACTCTGGACAACTTGGTCCCTCAAAAGCCCATGCTAGCATAGATAAATATATTTTGAAAGAAATAGAGATTGAATCTTCTGAATGCATTCTCTGGACATAAGTGAGTTCTAAGATTCCAGGATTATGTAGGTATTGATGATGGTCATAGGAGATGAGTTTCTTAGGCTCTCTATAGAGGTAGAATACCAAAAATTTGCACTTCCAGAGGGTGGTTGGAAATATGCCTAAAAAGGATGTCCTAATCTTCCTTAGAAAATTATTGCTGTTTAATATGAAGCTAGGAGGAGTAGGCTTCTGTATAATTTATCTAGTGGGTTTATGTCACTGGTGCTGGGAGATTATTAAAATAGTGCCTGCATCAAAACAGCTTTTCTACCTTCATCCATTTGGTCTTGTTGCAACCCTCTGCAGTATTGACATTAATTTCCTATTTTATATAGAGCTTACAGCCTTCAAATATAGAAAAAAATTTCTGCCTTCCTTCATTTTTGGATGAGGAAGTTAATTAACAAAATCACTTGAGAAGAGAAAGACAGAAACTCCTCTGAGCCAGTTTGCTGTATGGAAAAGCTGGTGATTGGCTGGTTTGGTGATTAGCTGTTTTGGATCGGCAGGAGATATATTCCCATTCCAGATCATTTTCTTTGAAGAAACTGGTTTTCATTAAGATTAAGCATAATACTTTATACATTATGTATTAGACCACCAGAGACTTTTTCTAAGTGGGTTGATAGTTCTTGGGAAACCACTCCCTGCAAAATGCCAGTTAAAATCCAGAGCTTTGTGAAGTCCATTGGTATTTTTCTATGTATCCTGGTAGGCCTACAACTTCTCTACATCTTGTTCATCTATCCCCAGCCTCAGTTCAATTCTTTTCTTATTTGGGCTCTGTGACACTCTCTCTCTGTTTTCCCTTGGTATGTACTTTTTTGCCTTTTTACATATTGAGTTGCCTTCACATTTTTCTTAGTTTTGGTTTTCTTTTGTATTGAGGGCTGGGGACGGTTATAACCATGCTAGTTGCCATCCTGTGCTGAGTTTCCTCTAGGCACAACACTGCTCTGATTCAGTGCCTAGGGAAATGCAAATATTGTTCTTTCAGTGTAAGACCTTGGTCTGCAGTCCCAATATATTGTGAAGCATGCATAGAAAAATGGAGAACAAAAGGCAACGACAAACAGGTTTGGCAGGACAAAAGGGCTGGAACTTAGGAGTCAAGTAAAATGTCAGCCTTCTTAACATGAATATTCTTTTCCTTCATCTAGCAGGAAAATAATATGTTTTGTAGCTGTGGAATCTGAGATCAAAGAACCATAGCAAACAAGAATTAAGCAGGTGATACTGGTCTGAGTTATTTCAACCTCTCTGCAGTTTCATGCAGACATGGCTGCTTTGGTTTATGTTTAGTATTTTGAGGCTATTGCCAAAATTCTTTATTTTAGATGAGGGGGAGTAAATTAATTAAGTTGAATGCTCCTCTACCCTCAGGGAAAGGAAAAATATTACTTCTTCTAATTTCTTGTTGTCCTTTGTTCCCAGAGAAATATCTGCAGCATTTGATTTTCTAGCCTATGTCATTTAAATGAACTTTTCCAGACTGGTGAAAATTCCTGATCTCATTTAAATTAATACAGGATATTTAAGTTTCTACACACAGACTTTTGGTTTGAGGGATGCTGTGTGCTGCTAATAGTTGTTCTATTCTCTGCCTGTTTATGAGAACCACCAGATGAGCCTAGGCATAAGAAGTCCTTTCCAACTGGTCCCACTGAAATGGCTGTTGAGCCATAGGCAGACTTTCCCTATTTTCCTTTGTAGGATTTGTGATTTGGATTTCAGAAATGTCTTGGCAAAAGATTGGATAGCCTTCTATTTGAGCATGCTTCATGAAGTTTACTTAGTTTATATTTCTAATAATAATAGACTGCATTATTCTGATTAATATCTTATGGTACAATTCTGATGATGCAAACAAGTTTCTAGCAGTACTCAGTGTCCCATGATGAAGTTGTTACTGCAACTTCTCATTGCACTGTTGTCACCTGGAACAGTTCTGCAAAAAATATATGCATTCTTATGTAAGAAAATACTATTTTATTTTCCTTTTTTACCTAAAAACTAACATGACTCAATTGTTTTGTGATTACTATATTATGTTAGTATATACCACAACTTTTGTGACAAAATTTAGGTTTAAATTATCCAGTTGCTTCCTGTAAAGCTCAGTGAGATCAGCATTCAGGTAACCCTTTTCCTGCAGTTTTAATTCTGCCTTTTATATTTCTACTTCTATGTCTGATCTTATTTCTTACAATTCTGCACTTTGTGCTTCTGCTTCTTGCTGGACCTCCTGTCCTTTGACCCTCTTCCAAGATCTGCTCTGTTCTCCCTCCAGCCTTTCTCTCTCTGCTCCATCTGTTCTTTACCTACTCCTCCAGACTGTGTCCAAGTGTCCCACTCACATACTGGTGTTTGTTTTTTGCTTGAAATTTTGAGCCTTAATGAAAATATGAACCCAGACCACTGAATTGTGGTACTTCAGCAGCATTTGTTGTGCAGGTCACCATTTTTTGCAACAACAACCAAAACTTTCTATGAATTGTTTGTTAAACAATGCAGTGGGTGTTACAGGTGACATTACAATGCAGAAGTGGGGGCTCAGATTTCAATATTATTAAACCATTTCCTTACCTTAAGGTACACTGCTTGAACTGAAATTTAATATACGTTGCAGTGAGGAGGCATAATAGGTCTGTGCTTGTCCTGAATCTCCTTGGGTGAGGTTGTTTGCTAAAGGGTATCACCTCTGCTTCTAAGGTGAGAAGGGAGATAGTTCAGGACATGTACTTCCTTTCAGTTCCAAGAGGGACAAGGGAAGAAAGAAGAGAGATGGATGTGGCACATATCCACTGGGGTTTGGGGTGGGTTTTTGTTTTTTGTTTGTTTGTTGGTGTTTCATTTTCTTTTGACATTTTGCTTTCACGCTCAGGTTGTGATGAAAGAAACTGCAAATTTGGGAATTTCTGTGTGCTTTCAGTTATCATGCTATTCAGATAGCATGGCAATTATTGCACAGGAGGCTGTTCATTGTCAAAAATTTAATTGTCTCACTCAAAATCACACAGAAATGTATGTCTTGGTCCAACCCAGGACTCTTGAAACCTGTGCCACTACCAGCCCATGCCAAGCTAGCCTGTTCTCCCAGAGTGACAATATAGGAGAAATGAAAATGTTAATACTAACAGATAATTCTAAATAAGCTACATTCAAATACACAAGGTAAAGAAAAACACTTTCGGTCTTCTAGTTTCTAAAACAAGTAAAGGACCTCGTAGAATTTTTTTAAAAATAAAAAGTTGTTTTTGGTTTTTTTTTAATAAGAGCTTTTTTAAAGATGAAATCATATTGTTACAGAGTGTGGAGAAATATTTGCCAAATAACTTTGATAACACTACAGATTGTCATTGCCTGTCTAAAAATTCCAGTTGTTTGTTTCCTGGGCATACCATGACACCTGGTTAGTTTTTGATGTGCTCTGATTGCAGTGCACTCCAGGCTAAGTAACTTGCAATTGTTGTGTTTCTCTTTCACTGTTGTCAAGCATATGTTGTGTTTGCTGAATGGAGTCCTGGGGAAAACGTGTTCTGAGGCCACGCTGTCAGCACTTACACTTTTTGAACTGCACTTGTAGAAACGTCTGTAAGCCTGTCAATCCATTTTAAACTTTGAGTATGGTTTTGTGAGTACTTCATTGAACTCTTGGATGCTAGTTTTATTTGCACTGCTAGTTTTATTTTACTGAATACCGTGGGAGGAGGTAACTTTGAGCATTTAAGAATTATTAAATGCCGAAATATTGGTTGCCTGTATTTATGCGATATCCTGGAGATTTTAGTCATATGTTGACATGAGTTATCTTGGTTTCTTTTTATTTTACTTGTGAAATATTTCATTCTATGATCCAAACCAGGCTCCAAACAAAAATTTCCTGATATTTGTATTTTTATTGCAATCACCACAACTTCTGCTAATGTCTAGATGGCAAACAATTATCCTTCATAGAAACTATGATGTAAGAAGATATTATTTCTGTTCTTAGTGTCATCTGTTCTTATTACTTCATACATAAGGAGCTGAGGTTTTTGATGTGAAAGAGAGAAATGCTCATTAGCTTAGGATCCTGAATATAAAACGTCAAGGGCATGATTTTTTTCATGTCTCTATCACATTATAGCATTTTATATAATCAAAATAAGGCTTCAGTGGACACTGACTGTAGCTACGAGCACCATAACTTTGGTGTTGTCTGCTGGATGCTTAGACATACCCCCTCTGAAGTCGCTTCCTTAGCAGCATAGAAAGCAGAGGAGGGTGTGCAGTTGAGTACCTCAAATTAAAACCCAAATTCTTTGGTCCTGAGACCAACCTTTGTCTTCATGCAGTTTCAATGTGTGTTTCTATGTGGCTTTTCCTGTGCACAGAGACTGGGCAGAGGCCAGGTGGAGCTGATGCTCATCACAGAAGTGTCCATCCTAAGTGCACACTGAGGATAAAAATTTCTGTGTGGTCTGAAATTAAAACTCATATCATGTTGCATAAACACAGAAGTGCTGAGTCTATTTCACAGACGCAGCCTTAATCCTGGCACCTCTTAGGCACTTGACACTGCAAACTCAACAGCCTTCTGATATAGTTGTTATATGTCAACACCTAAATATTTTAAAAGACTTCATAAAGTCCAGTATTTTCATTCTCTGATATTGAGAAAAATGTTGGCTGTATATGTAAGGTATCTGAGAGCTTCAATTTTTGTTTTCCTTGTCTTGAGCATGGTGAGGGGTCAGCTGGGTAGCCATGGTTGACATTCCAGGGCTGGTAGAACTGTCAGAAGAGGGAAGTACATCTTTTGCTACAAAACTCCCTGTTGATGGCATTTTAATGGAACTAAGTGTCCTCTACTGCCACAGACCTTTTTATCTTGACATTCCTCCTCCTTCATGATGTGATGTGACTGCTAGCTGTGAGATCCTGGGGGAGAAGGTCTCTACTCTTCTACCATTACAGTGATGCCCTTGAGCTGTAAGAGGGGGAAAAAATACACCACATCAATTGCTGACAGAAAAAAAATAATTAGGCAGCCTAAAACTTTAGGAAATCTTTTTTTTTTTACAGTAATAACTAGCTCTCAGGTAGGTATTCACAGAATCAATTAGGCTGGAAAAGACCTTGGAGATCATCAAGTCCAACCTGTGACCTACCACCACCTTGTCAATCAGATCATGGGGCTGAGTGCTACATCCAGTCTTTTCTTAAACACCTCCCACCAGCAATGGTGACTCCACTGCCTCTGTGGGCAGCCCATTCCAAGGCCCAACTCTTTCTGCCTTACTCTTTCTGTGAAGAACTTCTTCATAATGTCCATCCTAAATCTAATTTTCTCCCTCTGAATTGCCAACGAAGTTGCTTTTAAATTTGCCTGAGCAGATTTCCCAAGTCAGAAATGGCATTTTAAATCTTGAGGCATCTGTGTTTGTACATGCGTGGTTAGTGATTTTATAGCATATTCATTGATGTGCTTAATACTTTAAAGCTGCTTTTTAAAATGAAAAATTGATGTTGATTAACTATTATGTGAGCACTAATTTTATCTTTACAGTTTCAGTGTTATAAGTAAATCCAGTTAAATTGTGGAAGTGTTTCCATTCCTTCTCATTAACATAGTTTTAGAAAGGGACTTTACACAAGTAGTAAAATTGCAACTGATCAAGTCCAAAAAAATTTTTTTTTAAATATTCTGTACTGCTTTAAGTGTTGTGAATAAATCAGCTAATACTTTGCTCATGTGCCCTTGAAAATAGCCTGGGCACTGTCCTGTTCCAGAAGCTTTGCCAGCATCTGGCCAGTCAGCCAAGGTTATGGGAATGCAGATTTTTGAATCAACAATTGCCTACTAAATGCTGCTGGAGTGTTGTTGGCAGGAAGATGTCACAGCGTGGCATCCTACAGTGCCTGTGGCTTTGTGGTGGTTTGTCACCTGCATTTTGCTGTCCCAGGGCAAGAACAAGAATTCTATTTAGTGCATAATCCCAGGAAAGGGCCTGAACAGCTCTCTCCATTGGGGTCTAGTATACACCTTACTCTGGCTGCAGCTGAACGAAAATCATGAGCTAATTTTTCATGCTTTACAATAATTTCTTTAATTACTTTAGGGATTGAGATATATCAGGGGGAATATAGTGGCCTGAATATACTCTGAAGCCAAAACCAGAGAATTGCAGAACTTGGGAAACAGTGCTAAGGATGCTCCTCCAGTCATTGTTTATCACTTAGAAATGTAACTTGAATGCATCATTTAAATGTTTTTACATGTAATGACACTAGCAATTGTCAGCTAAAAATACTAATGCTCAGGAGGTGGAGAGGAGCCATTTGCATAAATAGAAGTATGCAGAGTAAGATGGTAGGTTTATTTACTCTATATAGCAGTTTTAAGGCATTAAGCATCTAATTCTGTGTCGAGGAAATTAGAGACTTATTGATTTCCTCGAAAGGATATACATAAAATGCTCATTTTCCCACACAGACCATTTCCTTTCAGCATAAGCAGGCATTTATTAGTTGATTTAGGACAAGCCAGGCTTGCAACCTTCAATAACTAAGCCAAGGGTCACCTTTGTGTTGAATTTCATGCTTTGTGAAAGACTTGAGAAATTTTTCCTTACTCTTCACATGAAAAGCCTGACACATCACTAATATTATACCCTGTTAACTGCTAGATGCTGAGCACTTTGGTGCAATGTTAATCCTCTGGGTCTAGTGCTGCCATTTTGCTGAGCAAGCTCAGACTGCAAGTGTGATAAAATAATTCAGAGACAGGTGCTTTCAAAAAATGGAGTCATGCAAGACACATTGCAGATCTTCTGTGTGTCAGTAGGAATTGATGTAATTGAAAAAGTGAGAGAGAATCCAGTGCTGCAGTTTGTTGGGAAATCAATTGCAAGTAAAAATGCATGCTTGTCATTTTCATTCTTGCAAAAGTATTGCCTGGCTGAGGCAGAAGCAGCTGCTAATCTGTAGTCAGTAAATTTCAACACCCCAGTAGTTGAAATTTACAGTATACAATGATACCTGTCTGGTTGATTTTAGAATAAATTAACAACCAAAAAAATTTTAAAATTCAAACCTAGCTTGGTGCAATATTTTTGATTGTAGTCACATCTTCCTTAATGGATGGGTATCAGTTTTTATAAAGCACAGCATATTATTTTGGAAGTTTTAGTAAATGATCTATACAATTAACAGTAACAGGGAGTGAGTGAGAGCAAATGAGC
>NW_005054331.1:5925398-5974620 GCF_000277835.1 Geospiza fortis
TTTGTTCAATTTGTCTCTTTCATAGAAAGACAGTAAGCATTTGAGACAAGAGATTTTTGGTTTTTTTAAAAGCATGGGATGACTAGACATGTTCTTCCAATCATTGTTTACCACTTAGAAGTGTAACTTGAATGCATCATTTAAATGTTTTTACATGTAATCCCCCCTGAAACTGTGGGACCTTGGACCCTGTTGGAAACCTAATAATTTGTGTGCCTTGTGCAGTTTTCTAAGCTCCTAACATTCTTTAGGTCTATTTTGGGTAATGTCAACGTCCTGACAGAGAAATCTCTATTCCTTACAGAAAATCCCATAAAATACTGAGGTCAACACAGCAGCTGGTACAGTGGGGACAAGGATTGAGCAACTCTGTGTCTGGTTTGCACAGTGAATGATTGTCTTTAGTAGAAATTCTTTGTGGAGCTGAGACACAAAATATCTCCTCATTTCTATGCAATTTTTTGACTAATTCTAATTTCTGGTGTTTGAAGAGGAATGAAGCTGCTAATGCAGCAGAAGTGAATGGCAGTAACAAGTGGAAGTGTGAATGATGAGGAGCAGCAGGGTCAAGAGTTTTCTCAGCACAGTTTGCAGTTTGTGAGCAGCACAGATGTAGAGAACTTGAATCTAGATCTTTCTGTGGGCGTTCAACTCAGGTACCTGGGAAACAATAAGAGTTGGTTTTTTGAAATTTCTCTTGCCTGCGGCAGAAAGGTCACTTAGTGATGTTAATTAGCAGTTATTCATGGTGATGATTTAGTCTCACTCCACAGATCATCCAGCCTCCTGGACACTCTGGAGTCGAGAGGCAGGACACCTGGTCCATACAAAGATAGTCTGCACAAGAAGTTACCTGATGTAGGAACAATGTATAAGGCTATGAAAATCAGTGCTGTGTCATTTTTTGTTTAAATAGACTTTTATATTCCTCCGGGTTGAAAAATAAATAATTACATGAGAGGGGAGGTATTTTCCCTTTCTCTTCCTTTAGGAAAAAAAAATGTGTTTTATTTTAAAAGGGAATTGAACGTAAAGAATAATGAAATAGGATAGGAAGTATATTTTAGATATAGAATTTGCACAGAAAAATTGTGGAATGTGTGAATGAGGATAGGATATATTGTGATGAAAATTGCATTGTTCACTGCTTTACAGCTCTTTTTCTTGATGTACATTTTTCTCTTTCAGAGCCATACTCAAGTCAGCACAAAAAAATAGGTAATTAGTCAAATAAATGGTCTAAATCTTCATGTTATAATCAAAGAAGACCCATGGATTTTATGGCTCTAAATTGTACATTGAGTTTGAAGGCTAAATTGCTAGAAATTAACAATTCCTTGCTTAAAGTCTATTGAATGATCAACTAAGAAAAGAAAAAAAATACTTTTCTGCTTTAATAGTATTATTTCAGGATTATTGGGTAGCAATAGCCCCGAATTAATCAACAGCTTAATTTGACAATTCATTTTTTATTGTGGGCATTCACTTGCAGACAGAAAAAGTGCCTTTGTTCTAGCTAAGAGAATTGCTGGATGTGTGTTCTGGTCATTGGAGATAAAGACCCTGACAATTTTGTTCACACACTGCTAACTTTATTGATGCTGTCCTCTGTGCTGTGGAATACACCCTTTGCTATAATTTTTGATGGAGAAGAGCAATTATTCTGTTTTCTCTGCACTGAAACCTGCATGCTTCCAGATTGCTGAAGAAAACTAACCTTAAAAGTTTTCATGCAATCCTGGCCTTGGGCACTTTCCCAACCAGAAGGGACACAATTTCAGAGGGCTTAAGTCAATGTGCTTCTTCTGCAGAAAACTCAGGTGTGACAATTTATGTTCAGAGATGATCTGGTTTAGCCCATAGTCATTCATTTTGCAGTTTCCAGAGATGAACAATGGGACAATGCTTAATTCAGGATTGAAGTGGAGAATGTTTCTTGCCATGGTCCTATCTGTGAGCTTGTAACAGTGGGGACCTTTTTGAAGAAATTGGAAGGGAAAAAAAGAAATTATTCTATCACAGCATGAAACTAAGAAGAAAGATTTCTATCTCTAGACCTACTGATGCTGACCATGCTTAGCTGGGACAGTCCTGACATTTGCTGACAGCCCACAGGGGAAGCTGCCTTAGCATGGGCAAAATCACCATTCAAAACTACACAGGCTCAGTGCAGATCCTCTGTAAACCTGCACAAAACTTGCAGCTTCAATTTGCACAGAATTAATTTGAATATAGTTTAACTACTATCATAAGGAAGCTGAGCTCTTTTTAAAGTTTTTTGCCACACAGTAATTTTTTCAACATTGTCCAAAACAAGGTTTGGATTGCCTCTCAGTTTATTTTATACTGGTGTGAAAAAAAATACATAGGGGCAAACCTGACACTAAATAATTGTAATAAAGCTAGTAAGTAAAGACCATTTTGTTCCCATAAATATCTTAAAGTATCTGGACTGGACTTAAACATTTTTATATCTCCCTTATGCAGCGAATGAACTAAAATAAGGAGAAAAGTAGAAGACAAATATAGAGTTTTTAAAAATACTACAGTTCCCATGCTGACCTTTCCACAATAATAACATGATGGTATAAGAAACATAAAATATGAATGCTAGCTTCAAGATGAAGGATCTTACCCATTTTTAAGGGAGTGTTCTTGAAAGCCTAGATTGAATTGTAGTTCTCTGCCTTTTCACAGAGTACTTCTGATAGAAACTGCTTTTTTTCACACTTCTGTCTGACTTCAGGAAATAATTTGGAACAATAGTTCTCAAACAAAATTGTCATGTATATGATCCTGGTTTGTAACTTTTTAAAGAAAGAGAAAACAAAATATTGAGATTTAGGCAAGGAGTATAAGTAGTGGTGAGAGAATTTTTGAGCTGCATGATGCAGTTTCATGTGGGACATATACAGATGTATAGGATTTTAGAGGGAAATCCTATACCCACTGGGATGTGATATATGGAACAATCAAGGAGTCTTGCCAGCGAGATTCAACTATAGGTACAGTAAATAGTCTCTTGTTCAGAAATCCCCCTCACCAAGTGTAGCAAGAAATTTCTACTTTTTGAATCAGTTTCAATGGATTTTGCAGTGTGTGTTTGCTTCTGAAAAGCTGCAGTGCAAAGCAGCCAGACTCTTTACCCTGCTCTTGAAACCCAAATCCAGAGAAGCTCCAGGAACATTTCACAGGCTGCAGACTAGGGGAGAAAAGCACTGGCTTGTGGACGTCTGCCCACTTTGGCTAACTTGTGTTGTGTTGAGATAATTTATTTGAGTGCTGTTTCCCAGAGACAATGAACACAGAGACAGAGTTTATAGTGCTGGTGGTTTTATCATCAACTTGAACAAAACTTCTTCACTAATACCGCAGTCGTACTAAACAGCACAAAACTGTGTCAGTAACAGGATGATGACAAAACCATCCTAATATTTCAGTAGATGCAGGAAGGTAAGTAAATTTTAAGTACGACCTTCTTTGGGCTACCTTTTCACCAAAATGCATTGTTGGTAAATTTCTTTAGATCCATTTCCCATTACAATGAGATCAGTATTTGAAATTTTAGTGAATTACTGAGGTTCTCCTTAATTAATGACTCATTCATTTTAATCTTTTTTTCTGGAGAGATACAGAAAATGAGGTAGGGGGCTGATCTCAGCATACCATATCTGGAAGATGAGAACCTTCTGTCTGAATCTGCCAATATTTTGCTATTTGAGTTTTGGTCAAATCGCTTGGGCCTTACTACATCTTTGCTGATTAGGCTCAGTAACAGACACTGTTATACCTGCAGCATATCCATATAGGAATGAGCAGCACAGGTGGGAGAGATGCAGCTTTTCTTGTTGTTCTTGGGTGGAATCACAAGAAGAACACATTCACCACTAATGGTGTTACACTGATGACTGGAGCATAGACAGTCCTTCATGCCTTATCTTCTTGTGTGCAAAATAAAGTTTGTCTTGCGGGAGAGGTTTGAAGGATGGATCAGCTAAAGTCTGAAAATAAAGGATAAATGTCTAAATTGGAAGTTGTAAATTTCCATTGAGAAGAGCTTGGTTCTAAATTGCACAGGAAATAGCACAAGTTTGCTTAATTTAATTATCTGCCAACAGGCATGTTTGTCTGTAATAGCTGTACCTGATCAGAATTTAGCATCTGCAGTGGGCTATGGGAATGAGAGTCAGAAGAAGGTCACTGGTGATGCAGCAATATGTAGTGTGCAGATTCAGCACTGGATGCTGTGCTGAGCACAACCCTTGAGTTAAACTGGAGTTTATCACCTCACTTTTAGTGCATTTTTACTTAGGTTTGCAAGTGAGTTAGAGAAATGCTCTGCCATGCTGTCAAACCAATGACATCCAAGACTTCCTGAGCTTCTGATAAAAAGAAATTGAAGGTCACTTCTTAAGATCAGCAGGTTTATCTCTAATCCAGTGCAGTAAACTAAATTGACTGTGTATTTTGCAAGAACAGCAGAAGTTTCAGAAGAGCTGTGAGTGTAGTGTCTCATCTATTGCTACAGTAATTCATATTTGAGAGAATCATAAGGAAAGGCCGCAGGATTTTAATGATGTCTTAAAACTAATGAACCTCCAGAAAATGTGGTTTTGTTTTGACTTTCAACTTAACATCTGAGTTGTTCTTACAAGTTCACTCAGTCATGTGGTGTTTCTGTCCATATTGTTGCTAAGACCTCCATTACTACACTATTCTTGCTGAGGAAGATATTTCAAGCTCTATCTTCATCATATTGTTGTATTCTGGAGAACACATCCAGGGTCATGCACAAAACATGTCTTTACAGCTGAAGCCTATTGCTAAATTGTAAATGGATTTCTGTCTTTATAAGGAGAAGTATGCAAAGTATTAGTCTGGATTTTCTCAAATGCTGTTCTTCTCTTGGAAGAAGGGTAAAAATAGTCTGAGCAGCAGTTCCCAGTTCTTGTACTGCCATCTTGATACCTGACTTAGCAGATGCCTCTGCTTGGTCAAGCACCAGCAAAGACCAAGCGAGGGTTTCTGCCTTCTGCTTTAACCCACTGCCTCTGCCTGCTCTGCAGGGCACAGCAGTGGCTGCTTTCCTGCCTGCTCAGTGTTCCGCTCCATCGCTGCTGATCTCCATTTGGCAGCCAGTGCCAAGTTATGTGCTATTTGTACTTTTCAGATGATGTAGAGGTGAAAGACCTGACACTGCGGATTTATGATTAGTTTGGTCAAGACCACTGCAAAGCCTGGCATTTCTGTTAGTTGGCATTTGGAATTTCTGGTCAACACCACCAATGACAGGGCTTTATTTCACAGGGGAGTGCTGCTACCCTAGGGGATAATTCAAAACATTTCTTATTCATTCCCAAAGTCAATTAAAAAATTAAATTCAGAACTCTTATCAGTACATGCACACACACACAAAAATAAAATCGCTTAGAACGTGGCACAGTTAGCTGCTAGCTGATTTCTCTTTATATACTTATAAGGGTGAGCGAACAAAGGAGTACATCTTCAGCTTCTAGTTAAGTATAGCACACGTGATAAACATATGTTTCAGTTTTGGATAATGGTTGGTGATCTTTGTAATTTCTTTCTGAAGTCTTTCTGAAGTCTTGCTTGCTGATCAGCAACGAAACGCTGGAAAAATTTCCAAACAAAGGATCTTCCCTGGGAAATGATTCCTCTTGTGTCAAACATTGACAAGGCATTAAGGAAAGAGAGTTATGGGCAGTAAAGTAAGGAGATATTTACTCAGTTATGCTTTAAGTCTTTCCCCCCCCACATTTAGTTGTGGCAAAAAATGCCTGTGTTAAAGCTCCAGGAAAAATGGTACAAGATTTTTATCCTCCTGCTTTTTCTGATTTTGAGGTTTTAATGTGTTATCCTAAGGCAAAGACACTTGGAGACATTGTGGCAGTACCTATGAAAGCATCCACAGTGCAAAGACCAGTTTTCTAAGCCAGTCCCCAGGAGCGAGTAGGCCTAAGAGAGTGGGTAATTTATCAGCACATGTTCACTGGTTGCTGAATTTATTTGTTTTTTTGCTTCTTGATTATGCATTAAAACCTGCCCAAGGCTGGAAGTCACCTCCCTAATGGTAGAAGAGAAATAGACTCATGGTTTTTATTCTGCTGCAGCCATGTCTAAACCAAGAACTGATGAGCTGCATGGATATTGGCATGTCTCAAGAATTTGAACATTGTTCAAGTCAAGCTTTGGTGTTTATGTTGCAGTGCTTAGTCTGTGCCAAGTTTGATATCACTGGAAGTTCTGACAGCAGGAGGAAGCAGAAGAGTGTGAGGAAGCCCCATCTATTTCCATCTGGATTGTATGGCTCTTCAGAAATGCAAGTCAACTTGCATTTTACACTGGATAGTGTAAGATAATAACAATCCCTTTTGCTTCATAGGGCATTTGAGCCTGCTTGTAAACTCTGGGAGTAAATTCTGCAAGCACTTGATAAGGCTTCAATTAAGTGTTCATCATGCAGCCAAGCACTAAATTACCTGCCTTTCCAGGTCACTAGCTATTTGCTGATTAAGCTCTGATCTCCATTTTGAAAGGATTGCTGTCATTGAAACAACTGCTGTATCATCTGGCAGCTGAGGTAGCACCTTCTCCTGTCCCTGTGCTCTGCTCAGCTCCCAGCAGGCAAACCACAGGAGCAGGAAACATTGCTGGGAAATGAGAATGCATCCTCCCAGCTATTTAAATTCCTGACTTCTCTGTGTTTGGTGAGGTGCAAGGAATCACTTCCATGTAATACAGCTTGTGCGTGCTCCGTAATTATTGCAGCATGCATAAAAATTTTACATAGGCATAAATTTTTAAAAAATCATTTTGCTGAATGAGAAGGCTGCATCCAGCTCTGCCATAGACAGGACAGCCACAGCTGTGCCAGGAAGGCAGAACTTGTAAGATATTCATACAGGAGCACTTAATGAAAAAAAGGAGTCAGCACACTTGGAAACACACCATATGCGGAGGGCTGTCCAGTGCAAATAGAATAAAACTACTCATTAGACAGAAAATATCATTTCCTTCCTCTAATTCTGCACATTTTCGGTAATCCCAGGCACTGCTTAGGGTAATGGCAATTTAATACACAGCAGTGTAGTTACAGAACATCTCTTTACCTACAAAAATCATGGTCCTGATGGAAAATTTGAGATGATCAAGTCAGTACTGTAGATTAAGCAAATCTGTGAATGCTACAAAGTGTAGTGGAAACTGCTAAGTCAGACTATTTCTTCATCTGCATCATTGTGGTTGGCAATGGACTGCTCTTAATGCTATAAAGAGGAGTGAAGCTTCTTCAGAATAAATTATGGTTATATAATAGGTTGTATGATTCGCATCATATTATGGTGATACTTGAGAAAATTAGGCCTTTTTTACTCTTTGAGATGAATAGTTTATCTCTCTGAAAGACAAGGTCTATTATCCCATGTGGTATTCATTGTCAGAACTTGCAAAATTGCTAACACATTGATTCAGGACATGTAGGAATAATTTTGTGCTGTTGGCGTTGATGGTGCTTATTTCTCAGAATATTGTCCATGTAATGGATCTAAAATGAGCCAAAAACCCTGTTATTGATCCAGTGGCTTCAAGCCAGCAGTTCTTAATGTCAGAAGGGCAGGAATCAAGACCGAGGAAGTAGAAATAAATAACAGAGCTCATATGAACTGTCCTGTATTTGCATAAACTTGAAGGACTCTTTTTTACCTGGAGTCTTAGCCCTGGGATATTTCCTTCCTGCTACCTTGCACTGAACTGAAAAGAGAAACCTGCAAGGTCCTGAGTGAGAGACAAAGGGGGTATTCCTTTCCCTCTGAAAATCAGCCATGAGGTGGGAAGTGACCCCTTCCCCCCTGTTAGCCTTGCAGAGAGCCAGGAAAATGGGGAGACAGTAGTTAATTAGTAGGAACTCAGAATAAGTACTTCTATGCAGGAAGTTATTTTAGAAAGAGCTGCTCTCCTTTGGTAGAAGAGCTCCCACAATGTGTGTTTGTGGAAAGAAATGATCATCCAGAGTCTGTGGGGGTACTTTCAGAAATCCTCAACTGTGAACTTTTAGGCTGTGCTATCAATTTTTTGTCTGGTATGTCATATATAGTATACTACTATGTCATATTGTTATATATAGTATACTACTGTGGCCCTTGGACCCATAGTCAGTCTTGCATTAGGCATATTTGGGTAGATTTTTCTTGCCATTATGTTTCTTATGTTAACTTTATTTCTTGAGCACCAAAATTGAATGTAGTGCTGTGAACAGAATAAGGTATTCTGTGACAAGGAACTTGTAGTCTAATTCAGGCACAGTGACGCACAGGCATACATAATACACACGATAAGGATGCAAATTCAAAGTAATAGAGGTGTCTTGGGAAAAATCGGTGCTGCAGGCTAATTTACTACTTCTGAAGAGCTACTAGACTGCAGAACATAATGAAAACATCAAGCAATTCAAAAGATGTCTTTTCCTTCTCTTTTCTCCTTTTTTCCAAAAATGCTAATTGCTGATGCATCATCAAATGGAGGGACAATGCCAAAAGAGAGATAACAAAATTGGGATCCTCTCTATGTTCCTGTTTTCTGAACTGGAGCCCAGAAAAGGAAATTGAGGATTTCTTTACTTTCTCAGCTGGAGTATGCCTTGTGAAATTAGAATTTCATTAAAATAACAAAAAAAGAAGACGGGTTGAACTTGGATTACATCCGCTATTGATGTAACGAGTTCTGTTGCCAATGTACTGTGAGCTTCTCAGAAAATATTGAGTTTCTACTTGACTTTATGTGCACCTGTAAGATTGAGACATTGGACATTGCTTTTCTTGCTGAGTATACATGCACATGAGTATACATCCATTTGGGACCATAAGGAAACGATCTTAAAAGGTGGATAGATACCAGGGGTACTCAAAGCAAACAAATCCAGATTTCAAACTGTTTCCCAGTCTTAATGTCTAGTGGGGATCCACACAGTTACATGCACAAGCAAAACTTGGGAAGCAGTGCTCCTATTGAATTTGCTGGCAGTCTTTTACTTCACATTTGGACTCTTGTCTAAGCCTTGATTTTTGTGCCGTTTATGGTGGTTCTTTTTCAGGAGTGTCACCCAACATTTCTTATTGTTTGTGGGTCTAATCACATTTCATTTAAGTGTTCAGTGATGACAGTGAAGGAGCTATCAAAAAACAAGCTTTATATACCAAACTCATTAACATAATGTAGCAATTTTGTCACTGAAATTGATCCTTCAAACCACAGCTGAATCCAGAATTAGCTATAAGGTCAGAAGCAGCAGAAGGAACACAGCTAAAATGTGTATGGACAGAGAATTTCTCTGCAGACTTTCAAGTGATGGCTGCAAGTCCTGACACCATCCCCGGTATGTAGTGTGTTCTCAAGGGAACCACCTGCCTTCTCAGGAAATATACTGGTTCAAGTTGAAGAAAAATGTGAAATACAGGACAGTTTTTGAAAGACAAGGATCAAAAATTCAAGTGGAATTTTGTACACACAGACATACAAACACACATGTACCCATGGATTATTTGAAAACAGAAGCACCAATAAACTTAGTTAATTAAGAGAATTAACTAAATTTTTCTAGTGAGATCAAGTGTACTTGCTTATTAGCATTTTGATAACACTAAAACTGAGAGCCTAGAACTGCTTTAATTTTGTTGGTGGGTCTGTGACTGATTCTTGTGGTATATGAGCTATTAGCCTGGCGATGTTGAATTTTTCTACTTTTCTGAATATATTTGTTTTCACTTTGCTATGTCTATAGGTTGAAATTGATGCATTTAACAAAGTTGCATGGACAGGTCTTCACAAGTAGATGTTTCTGGACTGCCCATATTCTTCTAGGGTGACCAAAGGGGGATCACTGAGGTTGTGTGCATTTAGCAGTGTGAGTAAGCAAGGAACTTTTCTGTCTCATGTTTTCTTTATAAGGGTATACCCATTAAAGACTCTAAGATATTCAGTTCCTGTGGTCACTGAGTCAAATACCTCTTTAGGATTGATTAATACTATGAACAAAAAACAGTATGTCTTTCTATGGCATCATTTCATGAGGTTGAAGTAATTCTTTGATGGTTTTTTAAAATGTGATTACCATAGGTTATTAGAAATCTCACAAGGTATCTCACGTGTTCATATACTCTTATGTTCACATTACACATGTATTATGTTATCAGTGAAGTACTCCCATCTTTTCTCAGGAGTAAGAATTTTTTATTTTATCAGTCAGATACTGATTTGAAAGTATTCATTTTCATTTGTAGTTCCAGCAAAAGGATCAGCATCACACTGCAGGGTTTTTCTCTCAATGCACTGGTATGTTAGCACTGCAAAAAACTATAGGTCGAAGAACAAGTGGATAGATGTTTACTTTGGTAAATGCCTTTGAAAACAGCAGAGGTGTATTTTTTTTGTTTGATTAAGACAGCATTTTAGAAAAACAATGCTCTCAGGTCTGTATCTTTGGAAATGATGTAAATTATCTGATTCGCAAGAGAGACGAGCACTTAGAGTTGTCCACAATCTCCTGCAAGAGAGAGGTTAACTCTGTAATGAGGGTATCAAAAATCTAGTTTGTAGTCTGAAAACAAGTACTCATGCAAATTTAGGTTGAAAAAACTGTGCCCTACGTATTAACAGTTTCTTAAGCAAAAGCAAGACGAAATACAACTACTGACTTTAGCAACCAAACAAATACCCATCTGGTTCTTCGCATTGTGTGAGAGCACCATGCTGCAATTTTGCAAACATAACATTTTTATTATTTAATTAGTCTCAAAAGCTAAGCAATTCAAAGAAATAAACTGAGTCCATGAAAATTAAACAAAAAAAATTAATATCAGCAGGCCTGGTGCTCAAGGGCCTTCCTCATGAATGTAAAAATGACTGATTTTGTTACCAGCTGTGTACTCTGCTAAATAATGGACTTCAGCTTGCAATTTCCTCTACATGTGACTATTTTCTCTGCTTTTTTGTTAGCCAAGATTACTGAGGTGTCTATCAGTTTGGAAGACCAAGCCTATTAAAAAGATGAAAGTGATGGGAGATAATATACAGAACCCTTGCTGCCTGGCACTGTGAATGGGAATTCTGGGTTTCTGCTTTTTGTTATGGTGCCTCTTTTGCTGTGGGCATTGGTCTGTCCTGTTCTGTGTATGAAGGCAACACTCCTGTGGGGAGTTACTTTGCTGGAACAGGTTACCAGGGGCTTATCAGACTTGTAGGTTTTAAGCTGAGAGTCAGTTTCTAAGAAAGAAATGTTTGACTTATGAATGTGTGTGGAAAGTCCTCAAGGCTAGAGGGTCATGGGGTCTTAAGGGAAATGGACCGTTGTCTTCAATGCAAATAGCAAGGTGAGGCTAACACCTACCTGTCTAGTTTGCAGCATGTTTTGGGAGAGCAGCATCAATTCCTCTCACAGACAAGGAATCCTTCTGGAAGTATTTCTTCATTTGCTTTGCAACTTTGGTGTTTATTTCAGGGATTGGTGTAGCAGATCCATGTTCATAGAATATGCTAAGTTGGAAGGGACCCACCAGAATCATTGAGGCCAGCTCCTGACCCTGCACAGGGACATCCCTAGGTCAGGATGTCGCACTGTGGGCCTGAAAATATTGTCCAAACCCTTCTTGAACTCTGTCAGGCTGGTGCTGTGACCACTTCCCTTGGGAGCCTGTTCCAGTGCCCAGACACCCTCTGGGTGAAGAACCTTTTTCTAATACCCAACCTAAACCTCCCCTGACACAATTTTGGGTCATTCCCTCAAGTCCTGTCGCTGGTCACCATGGAGAAGAGTGCCTGCCTTTGCTCTTCCCCTCTTGAGGAATCTGCAGAGTCTGCCCTCAGTCTCCTCCTCTCCATGATGAACAGAACAAGTGACCTCAGCTGCTCCTCATATGTCTTCCCCTCAAGGTCCTTCACCATCTTCATTCTCCTCGTTTGGACGTTCTCTTTGTATCTTTTTTATTGTGGCACCCAAACTGCACACAGCGCTGGAGGTGAGGCCAATCAGTGCACAGCAGAGGGGACAATCCCCTCCCTTGCCCTGCTGGTGATGCTGTGCCTGACGCCCCCCAGGACAGGGTTGGCCCTCCTTGCTCCCAGGGCACTGCTGGCTCGTGTTCAACTTGCCATCAACCAGGAACCTCAGGTCCATTTCCTTGCACTGCTTTCCAGTGTCTCATTCTCCAGTCTGTCTGTACATCCATTCTGTCTGTCCCATCCCAGTTGCAAAATCCAGCACTTCCCCTTGTTGGACTTCATACAGTTGGTGATGCCCAGCCCTCTAACTTGTTGAGGTCTCTCTGCAGGACCTCCCTGCCCCTCAATTGCTTCTTCCTCAAGAGAATACTTCTATAAGCAAACAGATGCTTCTTCTTTGTATCTGTTTGCTTATAGAAATGAGCTGTGAATGTGCTGGGTTTACTCACCAAACCAAGCTGTAAATTAAGAAGCAGAAAAACCAAAAATACAAATGTGTTTTCTGTTTGGCTGTTGCTGCTGCAGGTTGCTGCAGGTCTAGGCTAGTTGGAAAATGCCTGCTGATTTTTGTACCAAATATTCATTATGTCCTCTGTCCTTGCTCACCCATATTTGAGTGAGCTGACCTGATGCCCAAAACAGGTCCCCAGGAACTGGAGACAAAACCAGCAGTAGTTGGGACAGCACAGCAGATGGAATTTCCTTAGCTCTCTGTAGCAAATGCTGTTAGGACTACTTTCTGAAATCCTATCTCTCATATGTTAACAACAAATTACTTTCAGATCGTGACTTTGTAGGTCCAAGTATGGCTGCTGCTATCAGCAAGTGGACTGTGACTCAGATAGTTGACAGTCCCACCAGTGAAGGCAGAAACAGGGCTGTTCCCAGGTGCCACAGGACTGTTCCCAGGTGCCTTCCAAACGAAGGACAGTGCATCAACTGCTGCTCCTATTGACAGAACCGTGGGTTGTAAATTGGGTTTTGACCTTCCCCTGTGTTTTTGTTATCCTGTACTGCTCCAAAATGCCCTCTCAACTCCATGGTCTTATAGCAATTTACTTTATCTGGATGTTGGACTCAGAAGAAACCCCCAAAATAATAGGAAATTTGGATAAAAATAGAAAGAGTTGCAGTAAAAATTGCAGGCAAGCTACAAATAAACATTAAGAATATTTGTGCTACTGTTAATATTGAATGTAATGCTCAGTGCAGAAGTTCCCACAGCTGGAAAGGCATCTAGATAGCAATCATGGAGGTGCTTAAAATGATATTATTGTGAGTAACTTTGCAGCAACTACTGGAAAAGAGAAGTTTTTCTTAATGCATAGGAGATTATTAGATTTCGATACTGCTTATATTCTTTTCAGCACAGTATTTTTGAATACCAGGTGACCCTACTGTATACTCTGGGCAGATCATGTATTTGTGGCAGGATTGAGGAAAACCTATAGCAACTTGAATCAACTGGAAACTGAAATAAATTTAAATATTTATTTAGAGCATTAATGTATTTGTCCCTTTGGAACTTAAAGCAGTGTCACCATAATTCAGCAGAGCTGCCTCTACTCCATAGCAAAACAAATGCTGATCCATGAAGTGTGCTGAAACACAGTAGAAAGAAAGGTGTTTCATCACTATGTTGTCCCTCTGCTCCCCTAACTACAACAGTAGGGACTTACCTCGCTGCTTCCTCCACATTTTTTTGCACTAAGGGCTTCCTGAAGAAGGAACATTGCCTTTTTAGTTTTTCCCTTTTAAAATTTACAACTTGCTTTGGTGAGTAACACCATTTGGCAGGGGAGAACAGTGCTTGCAGAGAAAGGCCACAGGTTATAGGGGAGAGAAGCCAAGGAAAGCTTGGCACTGCTGATGTTTCTCTTACACCCTCTACCAGCTGGTCCTTCCATTTTTTCTCTGATTGCTAAAACTTCTATTGAAAATTCACTTGTATTGAAAATTCAGGCACTTTTGCAAATATTCTATTTTATTTCTCTGATTTCTTTGTGCAAGTGTAACTGTTGAAAAATAGCATCATCCCTCAGAAGCTCCAATTTCCATTACAGTATATATCTTTTTAATTGACATATTTAGGGTTTTTTTTAAGAAATGTGAATAATTAAATGCTATACTCTTAGCCTATCACGAAGGTAATAATACTGCTGTTAGACTGTATCTCTCTTATTTCTTTCTTGTCTGGCAAATTATTCATCTACTCTCATTCATTCTTTTTGTCCTGTTCACCTTCAGTTTGGCTCCCCCAAACTCCCATGCCAAGGAGTTATCCATGATCAATATGAGGCATACAATGTTCATTATATACTGGCTATACTGCAATCCATTCATGAAGATTTTTGACAACAGGGCTGAGTATCAGCCAAGTCAACATCTCCCAAAAGAACATTTTCTGTATTATTTTTTATGAACTGACACAAAAGAATTTGTTCTTCTACAAGCTGTTCCAAGGAAATAATTTGAAATACTTAGAAATTATTAAATAATTCATTGTGAATGGCCAAAGAAAACATTTATAGGGTTTTGACAAAGTCCTGCAAACTTGTAATTATAGTAGTAATTTTTTTTCATTAAATGGGCCATGTACTGCAGGGAGCACATATATCTTCCTGGGAGGAACAAGAATTTATTCCCTCAGGCAGCTTGGCTGTAGGTAAATAGAAGGTTACATATACCATTTCAGAAGGCAAGCAGAATCCAATTTAGTGAGAAGTAAAATAGATAAATAGAGGAGACCATTATCTCTTTGGCAATAGATATGTATAATTTTTAGTTAATATAAGGTAATGAGGATACAAGCTGTGCAAAACCAGGCACCCTCAGATCACAGAATGAAAATGTCTGGTGGAAAAGATTAATGAAAAATATCTAAGCTAATCCAACAGTAGGAAAATTCAGGTCAAACCTGGGATTAGTGTTTTTTATTCTCTACTGATAACCTGGATGTTTCCATACTTACCTTCCTCATTCTCATACAGTTACTTAAGCCCCATAGTCTTTATGTAAAAAACCCCAAACCATGCCTCTTTCAGCTCCTATCTCTTCTGTTAGGTGCAACAGAACAGTGCTAGCCTGGTGCCTTGAAAAGCTGCAGATGAGTAAGTACCAGAGATGGCACTGAACAGCTGTTTCTCTGGGCAAAACTCATCAGTGCATCTGTGAGCAGTTGGGCTTTTTGTTATTTGATATGTGAGTGGCAGCAGCAAAGTGAGGGTGAAGGAAGAGGGCAGATTACATTAAAAAATCCCTCAGATTTTTTTCTGCCAGATATTTTTGCCTCTCTAAAGCATCTGTTAAAGTGTTTAGTTATTTTTTATACCATTAAAGAAATGTTGTTTTGCTAATGTTAACAAGATCTTAATATAAATTCTGTTGAATTGTTTTTGAGAATCTTTTCTTTGTAGCAAATTTTTGGCTTGTAACAAATGTTTTTTGACAGATTGGTATGTCTTTGCTGCTTTGATGAAAAACTATCCATCTTTTGGTAAAACACAAAACCTTAAAAATCAGAATTAATTCATAGGCAAAGGAAAAGTTATAAAATAATGCTTTGAGAGATGAAAAAGAGGCAAAAAGCAAACACTTCAGAATTTATTTGCCCAAAACTAAATGACAGCATATGTAGTTTTATGTTGATTTAAATTATTTGCAAATTTAAGTCCAATTCAGCAGTTAGAGCCTCATGAAACAAATAGAAACTAATTGAGGAGATTACAGTTTCTTGAGATCTTGTTCCAACAGCAGTGAGGCCCTTCAGCCTGTCCCCATTCACTTCAGCAGCAAAATGTTGCTGGGTTTTCTAACAGGACAAAGATAATTTTTAAACTCTTCCCTCTCCCACATCCCAAATTCTGGTGCTCACAAAGTAAGGTTGCATTGGAGGGCAATTCAATATTCAAAGGAAACATCTCTGTAAAATTCCAGAGTCTCAATATCCTGGCACTTCCAAGGTAAGGGCTATGAGCCAGACTTGTATGTAAATTAAGTAAAGACCCCTCTGAGCAAAGTGTTTCGAAGCCAGGCTAAAATGCCTTTTAGATGTTTCAAACCAAGTGATTTCCCAGTGTGGAGTCCTAGCAGAAAGTGAGTATATTTTAACAACTAAGACAAAGACACTTTCAAAGGCAGAAAAAAGAGAGGGAGGAGAAAATGGCTTAAAAAGAGCTGTTTAGTGAAATGAGAGGGAAAGCACAATACTGCCAATACTGCAACAGCTTGCCTGTTCTACTGTTCAGGCAGAGGAGCTAATTTGATCTTAATATGTTAAAGAATTTTTGATCCATTGATACAGTACAGGACTTTTATACTGGTAAAAGGGAAAAAAATAGTGGAAAATAAATAGCACCTTTGTGAAGGAAGAAAAAGAGAAGCCTGGAATTTGTTAAGTAGCTTGTTTGGGATTAATTCCTGAAAATAAAAATCAGGAAGTTACTGAGCAAGTAAGCTGTTGATTCATATTTAGAAGGTAACAAGGAGATGAGCAGCAGTCTTTAGATTATGTAAAGAAGAAATTTCATGGAAGCCATCTGATTTTCTCATGTGAGAGAATATCACATTTACTGGATGTGGGAGAAATAATAGTTGACATATTTCTTGGCTCAGTAGTGGTTTTCACAGAGTCTTTCATGACACTCATTTGCAAACTGCTGAAGGCTGATGCTCATGAAACTCTTACAAGGTGCAATATTGTACTAGAATGTTCTGAAAAAGAACAGGCATAGAATAGATGTCAAGCCAGTTGCCCTGAAATGCTGTGCAGCACAGAACTTTTCACAGAAGTCAGCTGGAGTTTGGTGCTATGCAATTACTGATAGAACATCACAATCTATGGCATACATAATATGATATTCCATTACATCTTTTATATCTATTCAATTCTAAGTACATTTACAAATTGCACAAACCTGTTAGATATGCTGCAGGAATGTTGAAGGGCAGGAGTCAAATCCAGATAGCCATCATAAACTACAAACATGATCTGGAAAAAAGTTGGATGTTATTCGGTTGGGATGACCACATTTAGGCACAAAAAAACCAACTGCAAGTGTGGAGGATGGGGAACAAGAAGTGACTGCTTTCTGGAAAAAGATCTGGGGGTGAGGGAGTTACAGTGATACAAAAACTGAGTGTGAGCCAATAATGTTGTACTGCTGCAAACAGGCAACATAGTGGGGTGTAGGAGGAGGATAGCTGTGTGGAAGATACCTGGAGAAATCCTCCTTCTGTTGCTGGCACACAGAAGATCTCAGCTGTAGTATTTTGACTAGTTTAAGGCAGTCCCCTTCTAGGAGGAGGTGGAAAAGCTGATGGAAGAAATTTTGGGAGAGAGCAGCTGAAAAACAAGGTGTGCAGGAGTTCAGCCAAGGAGCTGCTGGTGCTCGTCTGGCAGAGTGGAGACTGAGAGAGAGTGTGTTTGTCCCTTCCGTAAGGTTACACCAGAGGTGGTGGCAGACAGGAAAGGAGTAGTCTGATCTCTCTGTCCACAGCAAGTAGATCAAGGAGGAGAGACCTTAACCTGCAGTAAAGGAGCTTCAGACATGAAGGAAAACTTTCTAATCATGAGGAGAGTGAGATGCTAGAGGAGACTGCCTGGGAACAGGCAGGGGCCTGTGCCATCTCTCCTGGAAGATTTCCAGGGTGGGTTACAGTAGCTGCATGGGCTAGGTCTCTCAATAGAGAAGGTAGAGGAGAGGCTGGGTGATCTTGCAAGCTCCTTTCCTCTGTTTCCTGTGTTGCTCTGGCCCTAGCCCTGGCAAAGCAGGGTTTGTGTTTCCCTGAAAAGCTGTCACCTGCTTAACTCCACAGCAAGAAGGCTCAACACAAGCATCACCCAGCTGGTGCTGTTGGGTCACCATTACAGCACCAGAATTTGGGCACTATTTTAATATCAGTATATGCTCCTGTTCCTGTTAAACAAACAAGGTCTCAGAATATCTTTTATGATGCTGCAGAGCAGCTTTATGTCCAGCTAGACTCTGACCTTTTGAATCCAGGCAAGCTGTCAGGCTCTGAGTTAGATGTACTATCATGTCTGTGGTCCTTGTGATGCTTTGTGTCTGCTAGTATTAGTACTCTAGCTCCTGCTAATGTTTCAAGTTTGCAAGCTGTGAGGCCTCTTTAGGGCACATGTGTCCAGGTAGTACTTTAAAGGAGCCCCAGTTACTATGTAACCTCATTTCATATAATGAGTTTGATCTTTCTTATGTCTTGCTTTTTAAATATCCTTTGCTACATCCAAGAACAGCTGCGGGCTCAGAAATTGTGTCTTCCTGAAAGGTTACAGTGGAACATCTCTGTGAGAGTTTGGCTGCACCTGCAGTCACTCACATGCTGTCACTACAGCACTGTACAACAATCTGCTGTCTTTTGGGCAAATATCACTCAGTGTTTCAAAGGTGCTTGCCTGGTATAGAGTGGTCACATTTTCACTGATAGTTTCAAAAATACCTTCATCCAATAAAAGCTGCTGACAACTCAGTAAAACCAAACAGGTTTAAGTAAAATTATTAGCAATGCTTGTGCACTTTAAACAAGAAAAGGGGTGGATTCTGAGGGTATAAGGTGGTAAGTGACATAAAACTCCTTGCAAGGAACCTCTGATGACATTTTAATTCAGATCTGTGTTGACAACAAAAGGGTTAGTTCACTCGGCATCTTTTATCTGTCTTCAGATTTTGTATAGGCTCAGTATCTTCTATTACCTCTGCCTTGCTATTGTGAATCTGAAGAAAAGTTTTATAACATGTGTAGAATTGGATAAGCAATGCACTGACATTTTTAAGAACTGTATAGCAAAATCATTCTAGAAGCATCCCAGGTGGTAATTATGTAGTCAAAAATCACTCCACTCATATTAAAATGAATCTTCCTCTGTGAGGCAACTTATGAGTGAAGAAGGCTCCATTAGTTCATTGAGTTTCACAGCCTACTGGTAACAGAATTTTTCACAAGGAAATTTGAACTTTGTTGCAAAGGATTTGGAAATAGTGAATTTCACTCTATTTGCAGGAAATACAGTAGTGCTAGAGAGAAATACGTGTTCAAGAAAGGAAGTAATGTAAAAATTGTCTTTTTTGTCAGATTTCTTAGTACAAAATGAGTGGCTTTTTATGTCATGTCAAGTCCTACATTTGTAGAAGGCTCCCAGTTTTGGCAAGAGACCCATCCTGCACATATCGCTTAACCCTGCCTGCCTCCCTGATTTCTCTTGTTCTTTATATTTTTATCAGCTTATGCAAGTTTATTTACACACTGCATATTTTTCAGCCTCAAAATTACTTTTCTTGCAGTCAGTTGCTCAAAAGCTCTATGTTGAATAAACCCATGTCACTAGAAATGGTCTTCTTTGCCAAGGGCCATGAAAGTTAACAACCTTATGGGTAACCGTCAGCTCTGGGATGCTCTGTAGTTTTGTTTGGAAGTGTTGCTCTACCTTCTTTGTCATTATTTTTGCAACTTTTTTTGAAACAGATCACCCTGAGGTAATTGTGCAGTGTTCTACATTTTGCTGTAGCCTGGCAGATCTTCCTTCTTGCCACAGTGTTCCCTAAGGAAATCAGGAATGTTAATGTTGTCAGGTGTAGAATATAATTGTGGCTATATTTTGTAGAGATGGCAAGTATGACTGCTACTGTAGTAATACTTATGATGACTTGTTACATATATATATTTATATATGGGGTTTTTTCAAAGATGTAGGAAAGAGTATATACAGAAGGAGAGAGGCAGAAAAAAATCCTTGTTCTGCTTTGGTTTAATTTTCTGATTAATTTCCCATGGGAAAGACAGAGACTTTTAATAGATGATTTTTATTCTCTAGGTTTGTTTTTTGTTGTTGGCTTGGTTTGGGGTGAGTTCTTTGTTTGTTGGCTGGGTTGCAGGGGAGGGCGTATTCAGCATGCTTCTTTATTTTTTTTCATTTAAAGAAAGGTGAGGTTTCTCTGGAAGCCAGACAGCCTGAGGTAGAAATGCGTTGTGTATGGATTTGGTGCCTAAGGATTTCCCTGCATACCAGGAGAGGAGTGGGCCACAAAGGCTTCAGAACAGATTTGTCCTGTGTTATACTCGTCCCAAAAGTGCTATTTCCCCGCTGTTAAAGGAGAAGCAGGCGCCTGCTTTCATTAAATATTATACCTAAATAATACTCAACATACTGAAATATTTGTGAATAATGCAAAGTTTACCACCTGCTAGAAATGTTTTTTTTCCCACATTCTGATTTTAAAATGTAATGAATAGATACTTTTACTGAGGACAATTATATAAGGATATTTTTTTCCTTTGGGGGAGGGTTTTTACTATGAAATTTATGTTCATGTTTTGGCATTTAGGTGTTGTTTGTATCTGGATGTAAGACTTGAAACAGTGGGTTAAATCCACAGTATATTTCAGAGCTACTTTCCAATGACAGCTTCATTTCCAGCACAATCTAAAAACCTTCCTATAATTATATGATGTCCTGTAAATAAGCTGTCTCCAGAAGGCTTTAGAGAATTAAATAACTGAGGCAATATACATCACAAAAAATAGTGCTGCAAAGACATTGTACTGCACTTGAACAAAGGCAACCAGATTAATTAAAAGATCAAAGATGGAGGAAATGGAGGAATGCACATTTTAAGGGATCTGAAATGAGACAGAGAGCAAGTGAAATGCAAAGATTTTTTTTTGAAAGAAGGAAAATCTTTGAGTGATAGATGAGACTGGGTGGCAAAAGGCTCCTAAGAGGCAGAGCTGCCCAGGAAGCCAAAGCAGCTCCAGAGATGATGCAGCATGAGTTAGAATTGAGCACAGCAGAGCGCCAGGAGGACAGGGCTGGCTCCTGACTGGGGTACCTTGGGCAGTCACTTAGCACTGCAGGAGGGAACAGCCAATTTTATTTTCTGTGCTTCCGCCCAAGCCCTGGACAGGCAAGACATGGGGACGTGAAGCCAGCACCATTTCAGGTTGAGATGTCTTCTCAGAAATAAGGTTGCACTTCCTGCCCTGGGCAGAGCAGCAGGCTCCAGCTCTCCCCATTGGGGGGCTGATTTGGCCTTCTGTTGTCTCGGCCCAAGGTCACAACACTGGTGACATCAGCCTGAATCAGGGCTGCTCCTCCCTATCAGCAGCTCCTTGGAAGGCCTTTTCTGCATTGATGGCATATTTCTTCTGGGTAATGGGCAGTGAGACCTCCAGGATGACACTGCCAACTTCACATTTTAAACACGTCATTTGCAACTGAGCTGGCTAACAGGACGTGTCATTAACAACAAGAGCAGAGCCTCTCTGGCAAACAGGGATACTTGCTATTGGGGTCACTTGTCAGTGATTTACTACTTTCTTTTTTTCCTTGTATAAACTGCAGGTCAAGATTATTACACCATCAGCATGAGGTATGTTAGCATGAAACCATAAATGTCTGCATTCAGAGAAAATTACAGCATGTCAGCGGTGCTGCATCGTCTGTGACAATGTGACATTGCTTATGGTGTGACTCTGCTGGGGAAAAATGACTCTTCAGGAGTGAAAAATGATTAATAGGCTCCCAAACAAGTCTCTTACTAAACATACATAATAATTGGCAGGGACCTTTCCTTCTTTTTCTTTGCATTTTCCCTCTGTTTCTGGGGAGGGGGTCTGCCCCTCTCAGCTTTGGAGGTGGGTGACTTCCACAGGGAGATGTGTAAGACAGACAAATCATCACCTTCACTGTTGCTTCTTCTTGTGCTGTTTCCTAAGTTGCCTTGTAGTGATTTCTTGTGATTTCAGGTAAACCTGGTGAGAAGAATCTGTGGTGAATGGTTTCTACATTTGTTCTTACCTTTGCTTCAATGTGTGTAGTAATATTTATAGTAATTTTAATATTTAATATGAGAATATTTATTACTCTCTCTGACACTACATATTGCAAGGTCCAGAATTGGTACATACATGACCGAATTTTAGAGGTTACATACTTTCTATAGTCTTTGATAATTCATCAGCAAATATAAAAGCTGGAAAGGAGAATTTTTCTTTTACTAAATACCTAGGGAGGAAAAATGAGCACTAGAGAGAACCAAGAATGACTAATTACAGAAGTAGAACACAGCAGGAGAAAATTTAAGCTCACTTTTCTTTTCATAACTTCAAAATTGTATTGTATATGTAGAAGTAATGTTCTCATCTTTCCCAGCAAGGAAAAGAAAGTCCCCATTGTTTGTAAGTCATGTAACAGCGTGCCCCTGAATTAGCTGTTTGCAGAGGTGTTGGATGCACAGCTGCAGTGCTATCCACTGAGATATATGTAGACTGACCAGTCTTCAACCTTTTCTATAAGATCCATTTCTCCCTTCAAGTGGTATGCAGATTACTACAGGTTTCTATTTTCATTTTTGTCTTTGCTGGATGGATGTGGTTTTATTTTGAAAATGTTAACTCTTTTGTTGAGGCCAGAGGTTGCTAATGCTTCATAGATAAACCCAGGCTTCAAATTCCTCTAAATAAGTTCTCAATAATCTACCACTTCTACTTCATCTTTCTGAGACACAGTAAAATTCTGTCTATCATCTTAAAGATTCTCTGCTGGCTTGCATGGAATTGGGGAGCTTCCCATTGGCCCTCCATGGGCCTGAATTAGAGAACATCCAAAGGAGGGCAGCAAAGATGTTGAAGGGCTTTGAGAGGAGGGTGTATGAGGAATGGCTGAGGTCACTTGCTCTGTTCAGCCTGGAGGAGACTGAGGAAAAACCTCATTGCAGTAACAACTTCTTGTGAGGGGAAGAGGAGGGGCAGAGACTGATCTCTTCTCTGTGGTGACCAGAGACCGGACACAAGGGAATGACCTGAAGTTGTGTCAGGGGAGGTTTATGTTGGGTATTAGAAAAAGGTTCTGTTTACACATGATATTTCTAGCCAAAGGATCAAAATGCATTTGCATAGGCCAGGTCTAAGAATGTGAAGGAATCACCTGCTGTGTTACATGCCTCCTGCCACTGAAAGTGAACTAACCCTCTCTGTCTTTTCCGAGACTGATGAAGCCCCCCTCTGCTCTGTTCCTCAATTTGCACTACGTGATGCTAGCATTTCTCATGCCCTAGGGCAGGTAAACTGATATACTACTTTGCTCTACCCTGTCCTTTCTCATGAGATGCTGTTCATCTCAGGATGTCATTCCATAATTCTGCTGGGACAGTGCTCAAGTTCCCTCAGACAAATCCAGTCTTGAGGGGAGGCATCATCTCTCAGCAGATAGGAGATACAGGCTGTAGATTTTGCCCCTTGCTATCTGCATAGTCACACAGTGAACATTTTTGATTACCTTTTACAGCACTTAATTTTTGCCATTTCCCCAGGTTACCTTTAGCCTTCAGCAAGGCATGATAAGTTATTGACAGAAGCTCAGTCCTTTTCTTCTGTTATAAGGAGGTATGGCAATGTAGAAAGTGCATGCTGCTTGGTATTTCTGCTGCCAGCAATGAACAAGAAGTTTCAGTTTCTGGATTGGGCCTTCTGTTTCATCAGGACTGCTATTATGTGTGCTGAGCTAGTGGCTCTGGGCTAAGGCTGCCATGGTTGGCCCCTCTGGCATAGTGGTTCAGTACTGGTTAGTTCATGGGTGAGCTCTTCACTAGTATAAACCATAAAGTAATATGATAGGATTACTGGTTTGCTTAGTTCTTCACTAACCCAGACAAATCTCTGGTGCCAAGTCTTGGACTATCCCCACTGTTCACTGGCATGCGCTGGCTGCCTTGAGCACCCTCAGAGTCTGCTAAGCCATGTGAAGGATACAGAGATCTAACTGATTGTTATTTGAGCCCTTTGGCCTCATTGGTCTGAGCATTTCCTGGACGACTTGGCTGGAGTCTTTCACATGTCCTCAGATACCTGATGGATAGACAGACCCGCCCCCACCCTTGAAGTTCTCCAAATACCTCTAAAGATTTGAATGTAACTTATTGTCCTGCTCCTGGATTGTCTCTACCTCAGCTCTATTTCTCCTGCAATTGTCCTTGCTGAAGCTTTGACACTTGGTTCAGTTTACGCTTCACCTCTGGACCCTGGCTGATGTTTAAAACAGATTTAAGTTCAGCACTACTTATGAAGTCTCTGTCAAATATACTGATGAGCCTCATTGCCTTTCTCAATATGATGGGACTTCACCACACGAAGTGATAATTTTGTCCTAGGGTAAACAGGGTGTTGTGGTTTTGATAGGTTCTGGATAGGAATTTTTCCTACTAATTAGGAATTTGTATTCAGAACTTTGGTCCCTGATTTCAGGACTGTGAAGGGTAGGGATTCAGGGAGGGTCTCCTCCCTGAAAGTAGGCTGTTGACTCTCTCAGTAGGTGTGATTGCATTACTGTCAGACCACTCTTAATGACTCCTCTGTGGTTAATACAATCAAGTGTTTCAGGAAGCTTGGGCTGCATAGAGAGAAAGCAGAAGACTTATTATGAGCTCTAATCACCCAGCACCTTGAGGGCACCATCTTGCTGTCATCTGCCAGAACTGCTCTCAGACCTTGGCTTACCCTGCATTTGTGTCATGAAATGAGGATGTCCCCCATGTCTGTCTCTGCAGACACTGAAAGGCAGCCTGCTCTTTCATGGCTATCCTAGGGGCCATGTTTTTGTGTAGCAGTCACAGATTGCCTTTGTGACATTTTAATAATGATTGGCCACCATTCTTCAGGCTAATTTTGCCACTTAGCAGCGCTGCAGGAGATTACATTTCAGTGATTCCCCCATCCAGCTAGAAAACTAATTGGTCATACTGGTCTAATAGCAAATTTGCAAATTTAACAGCTGAATTGCTGGCAGCTTGTTCTGGTAGTGCTGAATACTTTGTTCTTTGCTGCATTCACACTGCAGCTCACTCCCATCTGGAAATGATGAGGTAGCTACAACTATGGTCTGGATTGGAAAGGAAGAGCTTGCACAGCTACACTGTTCAGTGCTAGTGAGGAAACACTGGCAGAAGGGAATAAGCTGTATCTTCCTCCCTTGACAGGCAAATTCATTCCTCTTTTCTTATTTCTGGGCTCTCAGTTTAACCCTAGTCTCTACATCCTGTGCCATTAACACACCTTGTTTTGAGTTATTCCCAGAGTGGCCTTCCTATCTGGAAGTATTTATGTATGTTTAGATTGTGTCTTTGCAGTGCTGCCTTCTAAGCTGGAAACATCCACAAGGGTTTTGTCTCTGATTAAATGATTCCTTTGTTGTTCCAAGGTTATCTATAGCATGGAACTTCCAAGTTCATAATGTAAGTATTTATTTCTTGTGCTGAGTCTTTCCCTCTTTCTTGAGAGTAGGGTAAAACAATCCAGCGTCTGTTTTTAGTCCCATTCTGTGCAACAAAAATCATCCAGAACTTTTACTGTGTGTTTCAGACACTGTATTCAGCCACTGTGTCCTCACTTGCTTTGTACCTTCATGTCTGGGTGGGCAAGCTCCTGGGAAGATATCAGATACATCTTAAGGAGGGGAGGGAAATCACAATATGATGCTGAGCTGGCATATGTGTCTGCCTGTGTTGGCCCAGGGATTTCCCAAGCTGGTTCTCCAGTCACCTGCCCCCAGTGCCATTCTCTCTTCCTCTGTGTGCTGGGTTTCCTTGAATTGCTTTTTGTTTTAGTGCAAGGAGCTGGTACTAACTCATTGGTGATATCATGAGGGAAACATCATCAGCTGGAGCAAGAGTGATGAAAGAGAAGGTTCAGCTAAACCCATTACATTTTCTTTTGGTTTATTTGGTTTATTTAGCCTTCTATTAGATGAAAAACACACTTTCAACTTGAGGCTGCAAAGAAATTCTCAAACACTCTATTTAAGATCCCTTTACTGTTCTGCAACTTGCTCATGTTGAGTAAATGAGAAGCAAATCATGGCCTAAAGAAAATGCTAGTCACAAGGAAAGGACAGAGACACAGAAAAAGTAAAGGAAAAATACAGGTGAAGGAAAAAAGGTACCAAGCACGCGAATGATGCTTCACTACTCTTTGTAGCTTACCCCTGAACATAGAATTAGCCTCAGCCTTCAAAGACACATCATGGAGTGGTTTAAGTGTGGTCAATCTCAGCTGTGTTCTGAGCTATTGGTGCTCTGTGGAAACATTCAGCAACTTCTCTGCTATGAGTACATAAGGAGGTTGAAACTCCTAAGGATGAATGCCTGGAGTGTGGCTTCTCTGCATAATTCTTACAAAAACCCTTACTCAAGAGAGAGTGTGAAGAAAATTTGCAGTTTAAACTACATTCTCTATAAAGATTAGTGGGTAAAAGGATGAATGTACCTGTTAATGGCACAGATGACAGCCTTGAAACGTTTATGCCACTCTAGCTGTTTGCACATTGAACTACTGTTTTCCCTTTGCTCAGAAAATCGATTTTTCATTGCTTAAAATCCGTGTGCTGAAAAACACAGGTCTCTGGGACAGTAAAAACAAACTGGATTTTCTTTAGGGAGCATGCAGTAGCCAATAGGTGTGATCCGTCTCTGCAAGAGAGGCAAAAAGGTGTGGGGAGCACTAATTTAGGAGTAGCATTGCTGCTCTGGAGTCTGGGGAATGAGATGGTGACTGTTTCCTACTCTATTTGCATTGTGTTCATACCTGTAACTCTGATGCCATGCATTAGGGAATTTTTTTCCCTAGAAGTCCTAATAGGTAATTACAAAGCACGTGGATTTACTAAACTTTATAATAATGGCAAAGAAGCAATAGTAATTATTTGCATATTCTGCCATTTTTAAAAAGGTGTTTTCTTTTGTTACCATCATGACCACATGTGTTGAGTGAAAAATAATTCTATATAACTTAGACTATCTTACATTTACCATGTGGTCTTATCACTGATGTCATATCATCAAGTAAAGAGGCTTTCTTGGATAGTCATTCAAGGTAAGATGAGTAATGCCCAGGCACTGCACCACATAAGTCTCAGCCTGGTTTTCCTTCTGTTGATTTAAACCATAGAGCTTTAAGGTCAAGCAGGTCTCTGAAACAAATTTGATTCTTTGTATTAAAATCAACTCTGTCTACGTCAGACATTTTAATTGTGCATGTACAGATACTTTTGCCTAGAGAAATAAAATATTAAACACATCATGAATAATGCAGCTATCTCACCGTACTGTGATCTTTATGTGAATAAAGAAGCCATAAATTGCCTGGATATTGAACTGGCACAACATTTTCCAGTTTAATTTGCCAGTGATTTCTGCAGTGACAGCTTATGCAGGGGCAAGCTGGATGACGTAATGTTGAAAATTGTATGTTTTTTAGGGAAGAAATGGTACTTTTCCATCTCCCAGTGCAGGAACAGAGCTGTGCAGTTGTCTGTTCCCTGACAGCTAACACAGCTGTGTAGACAGACACGGTTTAATGTAGCTTTGCACATCACTGGGAAGAGGAGAAGTTGATAGATGGAAACACCCATGTGAAATTATATCTTGAGCCATGGAAATAAAATGGACAATGCCATAGGTAAAGAGCTTTTCAGTAGTGACCTTTGGTTTCTAACTTTCTCTTTGGGGATGAATTTCACTTCTTTCTCTTCCACACAATGTCACTATCCCTATCCGACTGCCAGTTTTTCTATTGAGTTTCGGCTACCCCAACCATTCCTTCCTTGACTTTCCTCCATGCTATCAGTAGTATAACCTAGCCAGCTGGCTGCAGTCTGACCACTGGAAAATGTTGCTTTTTCTCTTCAATTATTTGCATATAGATGTACTTTTTCTTTCTTTTTTAGGTAAAAATAGATATTTCCAAAATTTTTCTGAAAATATCTCCTCTTCTGAAGTTGTAGTTACACAGAGGTTATGTCCTTTAATCTCAGGATTAAGGTGGAATTTTCATTCCCATTTATCTTGCTGAGAGCTGAGCCCTAGCACATTTCTTCTTTAAAGAAAAAACTTTAAAAAGGGAGAATTTCACTTTTAAAATTAATCACCATGGCAACCTTTACAGTGAGTTTCCAAACATAGGAAGTTGCCTTTAAGAAGCATCCTCAGCTAAGAGAAAGGTGAGTTTTTACAGCTTCTAGCAATGTTACCATAGAATATAAGGTTTTACAAGAATCAGTTAGAGGGACTTTTATATGCAAAAGGAAGTTAAATGACCCTGGTGGTTTTAATTTTATTTTTTATAAGAATGCTGCATGCTAACTAATCTCATCATAATGCTGGCTTAAAATAGACTTGGAGAACTAGATGGAGCCTGGTGGTAATACTTGTGATATCACTAGATTTCATCTAAGTAGATATTTAGTTAACAATTTGCCAACATTTCTCTCACACTTAAAATATTATTTTTCTTTCTTCTACTTCTGGACTGCCTTTTCATGCATATTCAGAATCTTAGTAAGAAATATTTTTAAAATTGGAAAGCAAAGTGAGGTAACAGAGGAGGAGAAAACCACTTGTTTATGCATTAAAAGAAGAAAATCCTTCACACATTAGAGTTCAGTGAAATGTAACTTTAACAGTCATATCTTATTTCTCTCAGTACTCAGCTTGATTATCTTATATCCTATTTTTGGTATGTGTTAGATCCAAGGAATATGTAATTTCTTTTCCCACTGGAATTTCCCCAGTGGAGAAATTGTACTGATATTGTACATCAGATGGAATTTTGACGTTTTCCCTGAAATGGTAGCTCTGGTGTGTTGTTCTGAAATAATCAAAATAAGAGCATTTTAGAATTAAACTCTCTATGTCCAAAGTGGTTGTTAGACTGGGAGAAGGAGCTTACATCCAGAGAACTTCAGTCTCTGGGCAGATTTCAGATTTTCAGGTAGGAGGCTGATGGACTGGCAGGAGAAAGCCACTTTTAATCAAATTGCAAAAATACCAAGGAAAACTAAAAAAAAAACAAACCACTATCTAGCTGGTTCTACCAAGGTTGACTATAATGATCCAAAAGTGTACCAGGATGTGTGGAAGTGTTCCCACACTGCATGTAGGAAGCAGGAGGGCAGGTCAGAAGAGGATTTTCTCCTCTCCTTTCATGCAATCCATAATTGTGAGGTCTTGAGCTGCCCATGGGAGGCTGTCTGAGCCACACGGCTGGAAGCTGGGGTGGGCATGGTGGGCTTCATCCGTGAGCCCACCAGCCAGGTTTATTTATTTAGCTATATGGCCACAGTTGTATTTCACTGGTCTTGCTCCCTGCCTGAAAAAAGCAAGCTGGTTCTGCTGGGATTAGGGCTAGCTGGTGCTGTAAACACTCCAGTACTTCTCCCTGCACTACGTATCTGGAAGAAGCAGATTACAAAGCACATCTAAGCAGCTGAAAGTTTTAGTAAGACTTCTAAAATTTATTACATTAATGTAGCAAGTCATTTAAAGGTGACAGTTTTAAGTTCAATACCTGAGTAGCTCAATTAAAAATAAGCACAGTTAAAAATAAGCTCAATTACTGCATTACTCATGTTATGTAATATCTTCAGAAAAGTTTAACTTTTAGAGCAAATTTAGCAATAAAGTTATTGACACTTATTTGGAATGCATGTTCTTTTGAGATATTCTGCCATCACGCAGTGGTATTTTTATTTCATGTGAAATGCAGGTAAGTAGAAAATTGTCTTTTGTAATGGAGGATAGGATCAGTGTGATCTGAAGGGCTGTTTTTTCTTATGTGTACAGGGTCCTGTGAAGAGCTTTATATTCAATTCCAAAGTCAGCTGAAGCTTGACAAGGTGTTAGGTCAGCAAGAAACTCAGTAAGCAGTACATTTGCAAAATACCATTAAGGCGTGGGATGGTGTCTGCAAGAAAGCTGATGGGTGGGTCATGCCAAGTGACTGCAAGTTGAACAAGAATCTTTCAAAAAAGAAGTGACTGTTGTGAATTACTGTGGCCAAGTTTGTGAAAAATTGGCTGGTGGCTTGGCTGTATGCAGGTTGGCAGATGTTCTCCTTCCCCAGCCCTTCTGATGGATGGGATTAAAGCTGGGTCACAATCTTTCCCATAATATCCATCAGAACGTAGTAAAACCTAGTGCATAATCCTTTTTACTGAGAAAGTAACGTTGTCCTGCATTTACAGACAACACATGTTCATTTCTATTGAAAGGATGAACAGTAGACGTTGTGCATCATAAATAACAATTACAGTTTTAGAATAAAGGAGATGAGATGAAATGAGCTGTGCCCTAGCACAGTAAGGGAGGAAAAAAAAGAATTTTCATACATTTATAGCATCTTGCACTTGTGAAAATGAGAAAGAAAGTAGAGAGGGATTTATCATTTTGCATGAATTAAGAACATATATGGTCTTTGTATTCATTGAATGTGAATTTAGAGTCAGTGGAAATTATCACTGAATTCTAAATTGTAGATATTCAGAGACTGGATTGAAGTAACTGCTTTGAGATATTTTCTTTTGATTGAAGCTAACATAGAAAACATTTTGACATATACCATTAAATTCCAAGAAGAAAAAAAACAGTTATAGAACTGATAGGAGCACCAAATAGCTCAAGCATATTTGGATAGCAATTTTTAGAACTTACGAATGTTTATGCATCCTCTTTGTATTTGGCCTCATGTTTTGGTTCTGATATATTTATCTAAAAAATGGATTGTTAACTGCAAGACTTGAAATAAAAATAAAGAAAGGCTCAGTATTGTCAATGATGAAGCTATTTTTATCTTGACTGTCTTAAATTTCCTTTTTAAAAAAGTCCTATAATGGAAAAATTAATTTTGAGTGGAATAAGTTTTCAGAGTTTCAAAGGCAGAAACAAACCCAAACCCAGCAGTTTTTGAAAAAGAGAATGTGCCACAATCAGTTCCTTGCCATGGCTTGATCACCGAAAGTGTTATTGTCAGAAGTCATTAAATGAAGACAATGTCCAGTGTTCGACAAGGAGAGCTGCCACATAAGGAGATGGAAAACATCATGAACATTATCCAGAATTGGAAAAAATGCTATTCCTATCTAATATTAATTTTCTCACACTTTCATCTACTTCAATTCTAACTCATCTACATATTTGACTTCTAGACAGACAGTATGCTTTATTGATTGAAGCATTAAAATCATATATGGAAATTTATTCCCAGATTTCTGTTCATGTAATTGTAATTATGACTGCTATGATTCATCAAAAACCTCTTGTTAGCTGGCTCATACTGCTTTGTAAATGAAGAAAAATATTTCTGGTTGGTGGTTAACTCTTCATAGAAATTTAACAAGAATATTGTTTCTAAACCCAGACTTTTCAGGATTTAGAATTTTGTTCATAAAGGATTAGAAGGAAGAGAGGAGTCCAGTGAAACCCATGGTTTTCAGTGCCATTTTGATTCTGTAGATCAGATACAATGTGAAGAGGTACTCTTGGCTCTTTCTTTCTGGGAGTATATAAAACAGCTTTATGGAGACATGTCTAACCAGGCATCTCTTCTGGGAAGGAATGAGAGAGGTAGATTGTTTGGGGTTTTTTATGTTGTTGGCACTTGGGTGTTTTGGGTTTTTTTAACAAAAACGCATTTTGCATGTAGAAGGCTTGATGTTATATTTGTTTGGATTTTTTTTTTCCACTGACTAGCTGCCCATCAGTTTCTCTAAGTTTAATTCCCCTACTAGCAGACTATTCTCTTGGTTTCTCAATAGGCTGGTGTCTGTGTATTTGAGTTTTCTTTTTGTGGATGTTGTATCACCATAGGAGCAGAGTGCACAACCACTTTTAAGTGTTCAGATACTGTGTATTGCTCAAAGACAGACCCAGTTACAACATGTTAAGATCTTCTCAGAATTGCTTCAGGATTTTATGGGCAGTTTTGGTGATGAAATTTCAGTTTAGGATTTGTTCAAAAAGATCGTGTTCTACACATCTTTTGGTGAAGCTACTCAACTATGGACAAAATGGTACTTGTGAAGAGAAGCTGACTCTCTACTTGAACCGTCTGCTGGTTTGAATCCTCAAAACCACTGTGACATTCAGAACAAATTCAGCATCATTGTCAGACTGGAATGTTCTTAAAAATAAAATTTTCAGTATACTTGCGATACTTGCAAGTGTAAGTTAGAGGTATTTGTAATATTTTTACATATGCAGCGAGATTTTTTAAAATTATCTTTTTTACTTTCACTTGGTGGTTTTTAAAATGAATGACATTAAGTGTCAGGATTAAGAGTGAAGAAAGGAAAAGTTTTATGAAAGAATATTCATGAATGCCCTTTCACTGAGAAGATATCATTAACAGGAACTAAATTTGGGCACTGGTTTCTTTTATTGTAGGTTCATTCTATAATCAAACTGGTTTAGGTGGATTCAGAAAATTTGTCTCTTCTGTGCCTCCTCTTAAAAAGTAGTAACATCAAATTAATATACAGTGTTTTATGTAGTGCTTAAAACATACCTGAAAGTCTATCCTGCATGCTTTGCATGTTTTTCTGAATTACTAACATATCAGAAAATCATTTATGAAAAAACAGTAGGCCTTGCTCTTGCACAAGGCTGTTATTCAGTAATGGAGTTAGAACATGGACTCTTTTATAAAAGCAAATCTGTTAGATACCTTACACCCTACAATGCAGCTACTGCATCTTTGTAGTGTTCTACCATTTCTTCTCATTCTGCTATAAAGAGCTCAAGGAATTGCAATGGTATTTAAGAATAGAGAGCTTTTTTCCATGTCTATGGAATCTGCCAAATTCAGACAATCATTATGTAGCTACTGCTGCCCCTCAGGGTCTATTAGTTTTCCATGAGAAATACAGTATAGCTCAAAAGAATGAGCAAGACCCATGCTTTGCTCTATCCAGATGAGCATAAGCTGAGAACAATCAACTGGATGCCTGCGAGGAACATATGTGTAAACATGGCAGGTTTATGTATTCTTTTCAATGGTATTTTGTTACTGTTAATGGTCTGTAGTGTTGCCAGAAAGATGAGGTGGCCGATGAGCACAGACACTCATTGGCATCTGCTGCACACTACATCTGCCACCTCTTCTGGGGATCATGTTCACTTTATGGCCATTTAGAAAGCTTGGCACCATAGGCTTTATTACAACCAGAATCATTACTTGCCAAGAGGGATGTGCTGAAAACTAATGATGCACAAAAGAAAGACAAGTAGTACACATGCCTCGACATTTCTGGTAAAACTGGCCTTTGTTAATATGTCTGCCATGGAAGAGCCTGATCCAGACACAGGTGCTGCAGCAAGCAAGGCTGTGGAGGCTGGTGCTTCTTCCTTGCAGAGCAATGCCCATCCAGGCTCTGATGGAACCAACTGCAGCATGTCCTTCCAGCCCATATCAGAGCCTTCCCCAGGAGGGGTGGGAGACTTCTGCGCCTCCTCCCACTGGGGATCTAGCATCAAATCCTGCATACATGAGATGCTAAAGCCTGGGACATGCCCACAACAGATAGTTGTTTCAGAGGCCAGAAACCCTCTCAAGCGTTGGACTTGACGCAACACATGACCAGTTGACCAGTCTGACGTGGTCAGTTTTGACACAAACACTTGACCAATTTACTCAGATACCTGTGTGTCCAGATGCATGTTTGCTTTAAAAACATTTTAGTAAAGTTTATACTTTGCAACATTATCTATAAGATAATTTTTTTTATTTGGCTGAGGGAGAAGTAGAAGTAAATTTTGTTGTCTTAAGGGCTGCCCCTGAAGACACTGGCTGTGTAATTTCAATGGTAATGTATCATTGAAAGTAAAAGTCGATTGATGGTTGATGAGGCTAACTGTGAGCATGGAGGATTTAGACACCATACGTGGTAAAGGCCCCATATCCAGGGCTATAGCACAGGCTGGGTGAAGGCAGGGAAGTGCACTTGATCTGCTGCTTGAGAGTGCCCCAGAGAGCATGGCCAGAGCCTGACACTCAAACAGCAAGAGGGCACTGGCGACAGACCAGTCCCCTGGCATGGGATGCAAAAAGAGAAAGTTAAATTAAACCTGGTTGCTGTGCTGAAAATCATTACTATCTGTGCCGTGGAGCAGACACATTCAGATTTATCCTGAGATACCTTCTTTTACCAACTGTGAAGTCTCCTGAGGTGTTTATCCTGTTTCACAGATGATGTCTCAGACTGATTGCACTGCTCTGCATTATGGAGAATATCCGATTAAATCAGATAAAATGAGACTTGTGATATTTGCAATGTAGCAGTTGACATTCAGGCAGTGAATTAAAATGGAGAGGAAAAAAAAGAGAATTCTCTGCTTTTAAATCTACCTACACTTAGAATACATCTGAATGGTTAGTGCTGCTTTTCATTCCTCAGCCAGTAAAAGGCATCTGGGACTTGACTTGGTGCTGTGTTTCACAGGGCACTGTGGTTTGCCCCAGTGTCTGTACCATGTATTACTGCTGTGTGTGCATTTACCTTTTATTCTATGGGTAAAAAGCTCAAAATCAGCACAAACAGATTTAATGAGAATGCTCTTGCTTTTGAAGATCAGAATAATAGCTACTTGCTAAGAAAGAAAATTATCTTAAATGCAGTACTTACTACAGGTGAAAGTAAGTTTTAAATCATCTCAGTGTTGAGTCTATTTTCAGCTAGTAAATGCTGTGCATATATAATAAAATTAATAAGACAAGATTAACTGTCTCTTAGAGTTTCCAAATCAATAAGAGGCACTTAAGGAGACAGATTCAATCTTCAATTATTTTTTTTAGGACAAACTGCCTCAAAGAAAGAAATGTTGATGTGATGTTATTTGTTGTGACAGAAACTGAAATATGAATCTATTGTTTTTTGTATGATCCTACATTCATTCTAATGCAAGTCTATTCCCCTTGATTATAGAAACAGAGAATCAAAATCTGAAATATCCAATCCACAGAAATTCTAATATTCTTGCTTAACCTGCCCCCCTTTGAATTTATTTTGAGCACATTTCTGCATAATGCTTAAAATATTTCTATTAGAATTTGCTTCTGGACAGTTGAAATATTTCATCTTGGTTGGACTTGTATTTGTTGTATTTTGTTACATTATTTTGATTTGTTATCCTCTCTGGTTTGCATGTTTATGGTTTTAATTATTTCTTACTATTTGTATATTAAAGTAAAATTAATTGATGATTGGCAATACAGTGTTTCAGTAATTGAAATGATAATGGTTTTTTTGGCTTGCTCAGAGGTAACTGATATTCTACTGATATTCTATTGTAATTTGTATTCTACTCAATTTGTTAGATTACATTTTACAATGCATCAAGTTGTTTCAAAAAAAAAAAAAAAAAAGGCAGTATATTCCCGTCCAGATAAGTCCAGAAGAATTTTCTGAACAAAACTTTTGGCATTTTGACAATTATTGACTTTGGGGTTTTCTTTTCCTGAAAAAAAATGTCAATTTTTTGATAGAAAAGTACTTTACTAAAAATGTTTTATCGGCCTCCGTTTTTGATTTCTATTGTGTTTATCAGATTTCAAGGCACGGTGTTTTTCCTCACTGTGATTTTCATACTGGGCCAAGCAAAGGAACTTTTTTGGAATTTTTTTTTTTTTAATTACTCTTCAGCATGCATGTGGTTCTAACAGTAGCGGGAGTCCAGTAGGAACAATAAAGTAAATCAAAATAGATACTAAACAAACAGAAAGAGAGCAGTAAAAACTGTAACAATAAAAATGCAGGCAATCTCCAGAAGAGTTCAGGCAGCTGGGATGGTGGCAAATGACACAGTTTTCAGGTTGCTGGGTGAACTTAAGTGAGGCACACTTTGCACACAATTGTTAGGCATTTATTCCAGTAGCCTGGTAAGTATAACATATATGCACTCTACGGTGTGTTTGTTTTTTTATACAGGGGAACTAAAGAATGAATTGTCAGACAGAAATAAAAGTACAAGCCTTAAAAATTAATCAAGTTAGGCAACTTGGGAGTTGAAAAAAGCTTCATTTATTCACCTGGGTTCATACAACTTGCATAGGCATCACCTTGTGTTTAGCACCATGGCCCTGCAACATGCTTACGACAGTCACCATTAGTTCACCAGCAACCCTAAAGAGCTTTATATTCACTTAGCTAAACTTTTCATGCTAAAGGAAGACAAGTGGTTTTTCAGAGTGCCATGTAGACCATTAAAGTAGGACTATTATGACTCTCTCCAAGGCATTTTCATGACTTCAAGTTGTAATCTTGCCTCTCCTTGAGCACTTTGGGAGTTTTTCAGTTATGCTAAATAATCACCATTGAATGTTAGCTTGTTGTAATTCAATGAATCACATTCAGGGCTCTGAAAATAACCCTTTGATGGCAGGCTTAAGGTGGGCTTGATCTTTTTATTCGTTAGGATTTCAACAGACTTAAGTGAACACTGGCTCTGGATGCAGTTTTACCACAGATAGTGTAGCCACTTTTGTAAGGAAGAATTAGGTTAGAAGAAAGACTCCTGAGTCTCTGAAAAATTGCCCAAAGAGCTGGCAAATATGACAGGGAGGCAGAATCCATCTACAAGTATCTTAGGGCAAGTGAAATTACAGGAGAAAGAATAAAATGAGAAACTTCATTGTGTCACTGTGTAAATCCTCGGTGAAAACACAGCCTGAACATCATGGGCATTTCTGATGTTGCTTCTTGACCCCTTCTTAGGGTGCATTTCAGGTCTTCATCCTTTGAAAAAGGCAAGGAACAGAAGGGTGACCAGGGATGATTGGAAATTGAACTAGGTCTCCTAAGCTCAGGAAGAAGACAATAGAGCAGGGGATATGATAGAGCTCTGTAGTATCATGGAGAGGGAAAGGGAAGAGGTCATTCATGATCTCTTTCAATACAATGCTTCCATGGATAACATGTTTCAGACAAAAAAAAAAAAAGAGTTATTCCTCCACCACTCCACCAACTGTATCTCTAAGCTCTGTGGTTTGTTTCCAGGGAAAATTATATATGCTAAAAATGGATATAAATTCAGAAGCCAACTGGAAAAAATTTGATAAAAAATAACAGAAAAAGTAACATTTAGGCAACGTCACCTGAAAGTACTACAGATTTTGGAAATCCTGTAATGTCTCCAATATTTAGGAGGAAGCAGGCTGGGAGGAACAATCATACAAAATCTCAGAAAACTGAACATGTAGCTTGTCAAGATGCAAAGTATTAGTCCTTTTCTCCAGCCAGTGCAGTTGCTGGGAAATTCTGTAAGTAGTAGCTTTTCTGTTTGCTTACGTGAGAGCTTGCAGTTGTGAGGTTTTTTTTACATCTGATGTAGTCACAAGTATTTCAACATTTCTAAAGCTATACTTGAAACATAATCTGATCGTAGATATGATTTCATAATCACATGTTATCAGCGGCAACAGACCTGATGCTGCATTAAAGAGATGATATTTAAACTTTTAAGAACTGATTTAATCTTACATGGGAATCCTAATGATGTTGTAACATTTTTCATCAAGTTAAGGATGAGTTCTGGATGTATTTGTTGCCTAAGTAATACAGAGGGTGAGAAAAAAACAGGGGACTGCCTTTAGACTATGCTTTCAGGCAGGTGTACAGAGGACAGCAGGAGAATTTTTCTCTTATGTTCCTTCATTTCCACCCACAATTCAGAGCAAGCAAGAGTCCATCATGACATCAAGTACAGCTGTTTCTCTGCTGAATGGGTTTGCATGAGAAACCTTTTACATCGCTTTCCTCTCTGAGATTCCCTTTATCAAAGCTATCTTTAAAATGCAAAAAAGCTGAAGCTGTCTGCAGAGCATCATTGACTTTAATGGGAAATGTGGCAATTTGCACAAGGAAAGGAAAGAGTACTTATTAAGGTGGACAAATTAACTCACTTTCTCCTTCCCTGTGTGTAAAAGTTGAAAACAACTAAATATCTAATTTTACCATTTATATACTCCTTAAAGCCTCATTTTCTGCCCTCTGCTCATGCTTACAAAGGTCTTCCTTATAATCTTGCTTATCTCTGCCTTGATGACTGCAGACTTCTTTAGAGCTGCTTTACTTTTTGTGACCATGTGTGATAGAGTAGCTGAGATTTTCTTCCTCACTTTTTGTGCTCCCCTGTACTTGGTCTGCTGTGAGAAGGGCCTTGAAAAAAGGGCCCACCTTAATCTGCTCCTAAGGCCCTCCACACAGGGCTGAAACAAAATAAAAGACACACATAGAAAAGAGAAATAGATGGAGTAATTGGTCTCCAACAGAAGGACTGACACTAATGATACAAAACTAAAAGGACTTCCTGCACCTGCCAGAACTACTTTGTTATCCCAGGAAATATCTACAAAGCAGGTCAGGACACTTCAGGCTAATCAAGCACTGTTAGCTAATGGATTGTTTGTACAACTTTGTAACTCTGCACTGTCTTATTATTGCCTATTCATGTTCATATAATCTTTGTCTAGAGACAAACACTTCAGAAAGGAACCTATAAATAAATGCTTCTGACCCGAAGTGGTACAAGATGGAAGAAAACTGGGATTGACACAAGCCTGACAGTCGTTGTGGGAATGCCTTCCCAGGTGGAGAGGCGTCTCAGTCCCTGCACAGTATAATTTGGACACATGGCCTTTCTGACCCAAATTCAGGTGCAAGAGTCTTCTCTGTTGACACCAGAGCCACGTCACTGTGCTCAGCCCCATAGCAGAGGTGCATGGTGCGCAGCTATAGCAGAGGTGCATGGTGCGCAGCTATAGCAGAGGTGCATGGTGCGCAGCTATAGCAGAGGTGCATGGTGCGCAGCTATAGCAGAGGTGCATGGTGCGCAGCTATAGCAGAGGTGCATGGTGCGCAGCTATAGCAGAGGTGCATGGTGCGCAGCTATAGCAGAGGTGCATGGTGCGCAGCTATAGCAGAGGTGCATGGTGCGCAGCTATAGCAGAGGTGCATGGTGCGCAGCTATAGCAGAGGTGCATGGTGCGCAGCTATAGCAGAGGTGCATGGTGCGCAGCTATAGCAGAGGTGCATGGTGCGCAGCTATAGCAGAGGTGCATGGTGCGCAGCTATAGCAGAGGTGCATGGTGCGCAGCTATAGCAGAGGTGCATGGTGCGCAGCTATAGCAGAGGTGCATGGTGCGCAGCTATAGCAGAGGTGCATGGTGCGCAGCTATAGCAGAGGTGCATGGTGCGCAGCTATAGCAGAGGTGCATGGTGCGCAGCTATAGCAGAGGTGCATGGTGCGCAGCTATAGCAGAGGTGCATGGTGCGCAGCTATAGCAGAGGTGCATGGTGCGCAGCTATAGCAGAGGTGCATGGTGCGCAGCTATAGCAGAGGTGCATGGTGCGCAGCTATAGCAGAGGTGCATGGTGCGCAGCTATAGCAGAGGTGCATGGTGCGCAGCTATAGCAGAGGTGCATGGTGCGCAGCTATAGCAGAGGTGCATGGTGCGCAGCTATAGCAGAGGTGCATGGTGCGCAGCTATAGCAGAGGTGCATGGTGCGCAGCTATAGCAGAGGTGCATGGTGCGCAGCTATAGCAGAGGTGCATGGTGCGCAGCTATAGCAGAGGTGCATGGTGCGCAGCTATAGCAGAGGTGCATGGTGCGCAGCTATAGCAGAGGTGCATGGTGCGCAGCTATAGCAGAGGTGCATGGTGCGCAGCTATAGCAGAGGTGCATGGTGCGCAGCTATAGCAGAGGTGCATGGTGCGCAGCTATAGCAGAGGTGCATGGTGCGCAGCTATAGCAGAGGTGCATGGTGCGCAGCTATAGCAGAGGTGCATGGTGCACAGCCAGAGCAGAGGTGCATGGTGCACAGCCATGGCAGAAGCAGAAGTGCATGGTGCCCAGCCATAGCAGAGGTGCATGGTGCACAGCCAGGGAGAGGTTCATGGTGCACAGCCAAAGCAAATGTCCATCAGATGTATGGGCAGAGTGATTTCTGAGTAGCGCAGAATGTTGTTGTTCATCTTTGTAGCATCTGATGGGCCAACAAAACAAATAGTCACAAAAAACTTTGCATGCAGGCACACTGTAGTGTTTGGAATGTTAATAATTTCTCCCTCCTTTTTCTTCTTTATGTTTGATTTTATTGCTTCATGACTTGGAAGTGCCTTATTACTCCCTTTTAATGTTCTCATATGCAGGTTTTATCTGGAGCATTATAAATCCCTAAGCATCATAAGCATATTACCACTTTCTAAGAGACAAAATATGCTCAATGTGGAAGGATTGATGGTTTGAAAAATTCTATAATAAAAAGACTTATCTTGGAGCAATAAAATTTATCCAGAAGCAGGATAGAAGCTGCTCTTCTCTGCTGGCAAACTGCACAGCTGAGATGTATTGGCAGGAAGGTAGTGAAGGTGTTTGTCTTATATGAACCTTCAAGCTCAGAGTCATGGGAGTACAAAAGGTCACTAAAAAGAGCAGCTCCTCATGGAAACAAAAACTTGTATGAGAAGAAAAAGATAGAAATACAGGTAAGGAAGAGAAAGGCATGTGGAGATTTGAAAATACAGAGAAGGATTTTTGATGCGTGCAGGAAAGGAAAAGAGCTGTGTGCTATGTATAATACTTAAAGGCTCAAATCTCATCCAGCTTCAAAACACTGGACTACTTCCCACTCTTACTGCAGCCAGCCAGGTGCAGCTTGCTGAGCCCTGCCCAGAAGCCAGCCCTCCAAACTGAAAATCAGCTGTGGATGCTGGACAGTATTTACACCTTTTACTTGCATTTGCACTGAAGCCCTGGCTCAAAGTGGTGTTTGTGAGTTATTAAATTAAGCCAGAGGGCAAGGCAGGAGAAACCCCTGATATTTTTAACATGTGTGCTACTTGTCAGAGCATACCAGTGTGATTGCACCCAGCTACTGAGCACAAATGCCAAAAAATCACCATGCTCCAGGGACAGGTACAGCCAAAGGCCATACAGCCAGGTATGTAATGGTAAGGGGATTTGGTGTCAGCAGCTATATGGCCAAGCCTAAAGGCAGGAGAAAAACTCTACCAAGTACAGTTAGTTGAAGACCCAGACTGCAGTGTGCTGCTGGAGAGCTTCTTTCTTTCTGGATGTCTTATGTGAGTATTGTCATGCTGCAACAAAGTAATTGATGTCAACTTTAACATCTACTCTTCAGAGACCTCTCTGCTGTTTCCTTACATCTCTGATCCAAAACCCTGGGATTCAGCAGCAGCGTGGGTTTTTTGCAGGAAGAATAGGGAGAGCTTTCTCTAGAGTCTGCTTAGTGCCAATAGTTCACCAGGTTTTCCTCTGCCGTAAGCTACATGCATTGTTCCCAATCTCTTTTCCACTTCTGATTCCCCCTCCCTGTCTGTGCTTTTCTGCATGTTATCTGGGGATGTATTTTTGACTGCCAATATCTCTTTTAGAAGAACTTTCGCCCACATGAAAACAAGGTAATGCTGCAGCTCGTGGCAGTATTACTGTCTTACATTTCTTTAGACTTGTATTTTAACTAAAGAAATGCACATAGAAAAGTAAGACCTGATCTTTCTCTGGAAAAACCTGAAATTATAATTAAATAAGGACACTTGCATCTTTGTCCTGTAGCTCATTCTCAGGAAAATAATGGAAATTAATTCTCCTAATAAAAGGATATATTCCATGGAAAAATAACTGCAGTATCAATGGGATTGGAGTGAAAAACTTCCAAATATACTGTATACATTTGCGACACTCTTTGTGTGGTTGGTTTAGGGCACTTTTAAATTTTAAATATGTCTAAAGAAAATTGTAAATTTAAAGTTTTCAGTGATGCTGGAATAGTCTTCCTCATGTAGTTTGGAGGTATGATATATCATCTTTCTTTAGTGGAAGAAGCAAAAGGTTGCATATAACCAGCAGCAAGTTGTTGATGGAACTAATTTTGGATGTGATCAATCTGCAAATTTTGCAGTTCTTAGGAACAGCAATCTGGCAGCAGTATCCTTTATTCTGATGTCTGAAAAAGAACGTGCTGCAGAAATAGTTTAGGAAGCTCAGTCACAGCTGCACAAGAGTTTATAGACCGTTTTCAGAATGTGAAGAAGCAACTTAACTTGAACCACCGAGTAATGTAGCAGTCAGTTTATGTTTGGAACCAGTTCCTAAAATAGATCTCTATTTTCATGACCAAATGAAAGCACAGCCTTACTGAGATCCAACTCGAAAGCATGTGTTGATGACAGGCTCAAGTTCAGTGCTGAATGTTGGCTGACTCCACCGTAAGCTTCAGAGGGATGATTGTTTTAAATGACGCCACAACCTGTGGTGATGCTTAAAGAAAATGGTTGTAGTTAATTTTGTAATACCTTAGGGATAATTGCTCAATATTTTGAACATCACAATGTTCTAGTGACTGCAAAATTAGTAAAGAGCTCATTTTACAGCTGGGGCTTAGCTTCTCACCCTTTGAAGCCTGTTACAGCTGGCATGGTCAAAGAAACATGTTGTCCAGGCAAGCTCATTGTCATTCTGTTCACATGGATTGGTATGCTGCCTTTCACAAGAATAAGGTGACTGGAATTTGCTCTGTATCCTAAGGATGTGATTTCAAGTCTTTAGAAGCTGGCAGTTACATTAGCCCTAAAACCAGGAAGTAGGTGTGCAGCTGCTGCAGGAAACTCCTCATGCCTTCACATTTCCTGCAGGAGATCAGCTCTGGAGTTAAGAGGCAAAGACGAGTATTGAGCACTCAGCTCCGATTCTGAATGCACAAAGCCATCATAAAAGAAAGCAGTTTGCACAGCCTTTGGTCCTGTGTGCAACCCCACTGTTTTCAGCAATTGCCTATGGAAGTGCTAGCTCTCTTCCCCTTGGTAGTATATTATGGACCAAAGTGTATTAATATTTCAGAGATTCTAAACCTCTTCCATGACCTGGAGGTTCACATACATTGACTTCCAGGGGAGCTAGAAGAGCAGAGTCATTAATGCATTCTTGGACATTTCAATTCACAAAGCTGAGCAATCTAATCAATAATATCCAACGATTTTGGGTGACTGTACTTTACAATGTGCTTACAATATCCACAATTTAAGGTTTTAGGATCTACTTTTCCATCTGCTTTTTAGTTTGCTTATTTATATCTGGTTTGGGTGTTTCATTTGGTTTCTTTAAAAGCAAAGATAGTTTGCTGACAGAAGCAATAAGAGTCACAAGTAAATTAAGCATAAAACAGTAATGTAGAACTATCATTCAGCCTTCTTCTCAAAAGAGATTGTCTGAGTGTTATCAACCAGAGTATACTGAAAGCAATTCAGGCGGGGTTGGAGCAATTGCATCAATGTGAACAGGAGAAAATCAGAATAAGCGATTTACTGTAAGATACCATTTCTTTCTAAGACTGTGCATTAGCCACAAAAGAAATTTCCATTTTGCTTTTTTCTTCGGAAAAATAAAGCCTTGTTTTTAATCACAATTTCAGTATAAAAAATGATTATGTGACAAACTTGAGATTTTTGGTGTGAAAGACAATTTCCAGTACTGACAGTAAGGTTTCACAAGACAGGAGAAGGTGGAATTTTTCCAAGCTTAAGGTCTTACTACTGTCATATGTAGCCTTACTGCTTTCCTCAAAACAGACCTTTACTTTTTCCTTAAAAGCTGGGTAATTGCTCTAGCATCTTTTCCATATGATGAGATTTCCTAGTATTGGGTAAAGGTTCAGAAGAAAAGAAATAATTTCTGACAAATTCTAGTCCATCACTCAGAAAACTGTCATTTAATAAACTTTGTGGTAGCTGCCTCATTAATACTGTCCTTTGTGAGCTATATGGACACTTTGAAGGAATGGAAGATATTTCCTCCTGCAGACCAGTAAATTGGTAAACCATAACTATTAATTTAAATATCTACTACTATGGGTGAATCGGATCCCTACAATACAGCAGAAAATGTGTTCACATTTTTAATTTTCCAATAAAATTAATCTTTTATAGTTCTCTTTTTGCTTTTCTTTTTTTTTTTCTTTAAGGAGGTTCTTGTAGCTCCATTTTAAACCCTGACAATTTATATTTTAGTTATTCCATATTGATATTTTGTATCTAACAGTGCTAATTCTTATTCCTGTCAGGTATAAATTTATCTATTCATGGGGCTGAAAAGCGTGTGCAAGTCTGTCAGAGGAGAACTGCAGCAAGCTACCCAGTGTCACAGCATCCCCCTGTGGATGGGCCTCCCTCGATCCCACAAGCCAGAGGGTCAATAAATATGGAAGCCTCATCTTCTGGATCTACGATTTCATCAGTCACTGGTGGAAAAGCAAAAGCCCATCAGCCAGGTAACAGATTTGCCTTGATACCTTTTCCAGTCCCATTTCACATGTGATGTGCCATGACATGGCAAAGCTGGTGTTAATAGCACAAGGTCATCCTTCTGTGGACATCAACCTATTGACTGTCAGAATTACCGACTGACATTCTGTTCACATTTGATGTTTTTGTCAATTATAGATTGTAGGGAGTAACAGCAGTTGGGACAGCTGAAAGTGGGAAATAAAAATTTAAGTTTAATCATAAAAACCCCTACAATGTGTAGTGGTATCCAAAATGTTAATGCAGAGAGATTTGGGATATTGCTTTTTAATACTGCTTCCCTTATATATGTTTAATTTTTATAAGCCTTGAGCTAATTGCTCTAGAGGCTACAGACATCCCCATGGAATTCAATAATTGACATTAAAATTGGTTTTGACCAAATACTCAATCCAGGGTATAGATCAAACTCTTTCTTGCTATAACACTGACAAAGCCTGTGGATCTGCACGACATCTTACAACATAGATTAACTGGTTAACAAAATGAAACTTTTCAAAAGAAAGTAAAAATCTCCAGGGAACCATCAAATTCTAATTTGCATCATGAGTTCATTCCTTGTTATGGTAATTGAAAGTGCTATTTTAGAGATACCTTTTCTCATAGCAGGGAAGTACATTTGTACTGGCCATGCTCAGTCACTCTTCACAGTGAAAATTAGACACCAAATTTCTTTCCTGAGCAGAGCAAATTAAAGCTGCCCATGAAGTCAGTTTTGTAGCATATTTATTGGAGGGTCTCAATAATCTTCCAGTGTTGCTGCCCAGAAAAGAGCATGATATATGATGTATGCAGCTACTTGGGTGCTGGGAGTGCAGAGTCTATTTGTGTGAGACAGAGTTCTGCCTGCAAACCCTTAAGTTGCAGATCTAGTAAATGGCTTAATTTTTGTAGAAGTTTAAGATTATCTATTGTAAGTTGCTATGCAGGTCTATTGCCATGAGTTTCATGCACTCATAGTATTTAGTCACCATAACCTTTGTCAACACAGATTAAAGAATTTACAGTGACTCATAACCATATGCTTTGTTTATTTTAGTTCTTCTGTTCACTTGTTTGTCCTGTTTTTTCAGCTTCTGTCTTCTTCGTTCAAGTAGAGAAATTGCTACTACTGAAATGTTGCTGTTGCTAAAGATATATAATGATATATGCAATATGTTAAGAGATTGACAAAAAAGTCCTGCACCACAGTTTTTTAAAAGAGTTTCTTGAACATGCGCTCATTTTCATCAAAAACACTCATTTTGAAATGCTGCATATTCTACAGCTATCTGTTGATAAGCAGGGCCTGTGCTTTAATATTAAACAATGTTCATGCAGCACATCCATGTGCACAGGACTCTGATTGAGAAAAAGATCCTTTTTTAGGTAGACTCCAGAGGTTTCCTAAAATGGAGCTCATTAATGACCATATGGATAATGATTATCTTTCAGTATATAGGTTTTATCTGTCTCCTCTTTGGACAGTAGGAGCATCTGAGAACCTACTGAGAACCCTTTCTGTATGACAGGAGTCTTCTCTTGACTTACAGTCCCATTTTTTCATCTGAAATGAAGAATCATTTCTATGATTTTTATCTGCCTTTTCAATTCTATTTGAGACCACTGTATTTGTGTTTGTGTCCAGGTTAAACTGCAACCATTTGAGCTTTGTGCAAGTAGATCTAAGAAAGATTATGGTCAGCAGTAGCAGCAATAAATAGCGCTCCTAAGAGGAAATTCTAATTTAAACAAAAAATCATATGTTCTTCATTCAAAGTCAGTCACAAATTAATAGCCGTAGATTCATAATCAAATTAAGACATCAGCTGTCCAGTGGCAGTACCTTGTCTCAGATATCATAAGCTGTTTGATATTTTAGAAAGATTATGTTCTTATGTATATTAATTACTCAGATACCAGGTCTTACAGCAGTCTTTTCTAAGCTGTCATCCTGCTACTGCGTACAGTAATTGTGTAGGGTTTTGTTCCATCTAATTTTACATAGTTCATATAATTTGGGTTTTTCCTTCTGTTGGACTACTGTTATCACAATCAAGTAGCTCTCACTGTTGGAGCAGTATGTGTTATATTCTGAAACTTTATTTGTCCAGTTAGCAAATACTCCGAACATGAAGGCAGTCTAGTATAATAGAAGGTATTTCTAGGACTCAAAATGGTATTTTAATTCTTATCAGTAGAAGAGGCTAGGACCATGGGAAGAAAAGATCCTTGATAAATTACAGGTTGAGAGTATTTTTCTTCTTTGATAGCACACTACTTCTGTTTTCTTCACAGCATCTTTTTTCCCTTTGCATCGTTTCTTCTTTCAAGAATGACAACTTTTATTACCTATCATGAATTCTATTTATTTGACAGTAGTTGCCTTTGAATGAAGTTCATAGGTAGCTGTATGCTAAGGACAAGAAACAATAGATACTGTTCATTGTTCCAGCAGTCCTTTCCAGTTACTTCCCTGCCAGTTTTATTTGTAACTAGTAAGGAGCCTTAGGCTCATGACTTCTATTATTAATCTGGGTGTTAGTGTGGCTAGGGAGCAGTGAGTAGTCTGTACTGTATCTTATTTAAAAATAAATAAACTTCAAAACTTTTTTTGTGCAAGCTTGCAAAGAGGTACTGCTCAGCCATGAGCAGAACTACAACTTCCATGCTTGGATTTTAAGCAGATATAAAGGTATCAAGAAACTGAAACAAAACACAGAGGAAAATGGAGAAACAAGTGGAAGAAAAAGGCTATTAACAGGGAAGGGAAGACTCTTGACACCTTTGCAGGTGCACTCATACAAGGCAACTTTCTCTTAAAAGAAGGAAAGCAAAGATGAGTATAAGCAATCAGATGATAAATTTAGATGTAATGGCACTAAGGCAAATATGCATTTCTTTCAAAAGTCAGGGACAGCATGTTTTTAGTTTTGAGAAACATCTAGTTATCAGCTTCCATCCATATGAGCAGTTATGGTGTGCTTTGGCTAGTGGGGTACAAGGCTGCTGAAGCTGAGAGTTCAAAGCCATTGCTGGCTGCAGTGAGCTGGCACAACTCCTGAAGACAGTGTAGAGTCGTCATGTCTGTGCTGCACAGAGAAGGCTCATTTTGAAAGCAACAGTATCATCATTTAGGGTCTCTGCAAGAGCAACAGAATGAAGCATGAAACAAGCCTAGAGGGGGTTAAGCTGTCATCCCAGGCCATTCCCTCAATGTCATGGTTAGGCAAATCTGGGGACAGAAAAATGCCTCGCCTCCCTTCTGATGGCATTGCGCCTTTGCTGTGCAACAAGCAATACTTTGGGTTCTGGGCTTCTGCCTGCTCTTTCCATTGTTAATCTATTCCAAGTCAGGACAATGTTACATTGCCTCATTCTCTTGGTGACAAATTCCTTTATTTTCAGATTCTGCAGAACTTGTCAAACCTCATATTTCTAGGAGGCCCTAACTTTGCTGTCTGTGGAAAAAATGTCTTATTTAATATGTCTAAGCAGCAGTAAAGTAAATTCTTTCATTGTGACAAACTCTGGAATCTTCTTAGTTATTCTCTCCTTGCAACATTTCCTAACACTTGCTACCCATTTTGTAATAACAGGAATTCAGAGGTTCCCCAGCAAGATTTTCTCTCTCTGTGCTTCTGGTAAAACCTTCATGCATTTTGAGGTTTAGCTATATTAGTGTATATACAGTAATGTAGATTGTAACTTATGTCACTTATACAAATCAGCACTGCAGGCAATCTACAGAAGCAGAAGGAAGGCTTGTCTTTGAAATATTTGATTTCCAAACTTTAGTTAACATGTAAAGATTCTTCACTCTGGGAAACACATAAAAATATTCTAGAAAATTCTTCTTTCAAGAATTTACTGCTCAAAAATATCTCTTTCAAAGCCAAAGAACTGTACATTTTGGAAAGGACATTCCTTGCTACCTGAAACTATAAAGGCATATGCATGATACTTGAAAGAACTGTATGTGCTGAAAGGACTGGTTCCTGGCATTATGGTGAAAGTCTGCTGGGGTCATTGGAATTCACTGGGGAACTAATCTTGCCCTCTCTTGCTTTTTGTGATAAGAAGTATTTGATAAATTACAAGTTTAAAAGAAGGCATGTTTGCTTTGGACAGGTTTTCCTTTATGTTTGGGTCCTCTTTTTTCACTGCTTATGAGTCTGCAGCATTTTTATTGATGACTTTACTTACTGAGCTTGTAAATAAGAAAGAAGAACTAGGGGGCTTGGCCAACAGAAAAATTGACTTGGGAGATGAGTAAAAAGGCCTTGGTTCTTGAAACTATCAACAAAGGAAAAAATGAAACATGTTTAATAAGCTTAGTCACAAATTAATTAACATTGAATTATCAAAAGATCTTGGACTGAAGCCTTCAACGATGATAATTTACTGTGCAAAATATATCCTTTTCTCATCACAAAATATGCATATGCTTGTTAGCATTCACATTTGATTGTAAATGGGCTTTAGAAGACCTGTGTTAGTTAGGTGTGACTTGCTGGTTAAATCACATTTTCTTTTCTTTGCTGACTGGCAGGACATGTGGCATGCATCTCTCCTAGATTAAAATACTAAAACCCTGCAAATAATTCTGCCAGGAAACTCTGTCATGCAAGTCCTTCTTGGCAGCAAATGCATGCATGGCATGGGGATTGCTGATGTAAATTCATCTGGAAATTTGAATTCACACCGACAGTAATGCTGTTATCTTACTTGTCTAACATTATTAAGGGAACAATCCTTTTCAATATGCCTTCTGCTGGGTTTACACAGAACTTTCTGTCATGTGGAATGAGGCATAGAAAATGCAAGCAGATTTCAAAAAAGTTTAGTATTCCCCTCATTAAGCTAATTTTCATATTAAAACCCCCACATGTTTACAAGAATCATTCCTATGCAGAAAGACTTTAATTTGGACATTAATGTCAAAAAGACCAGCCTGCATATGTAACTTTTCCCTTTCTCTACAGCCTGTGTCCAAAGCAATGTAAGTTCAATGCACAGAGCAAAATTTCTCCCATATTGGTTCAAGTGTGATCTGTGAACACCTCCCTGCTGAA
>NW_005054331.1:5974630-5976969 GCF_000277835.1 Geospiza fortis
AAAGCTCCTAACGAGAGGAACAGTTTGCCTCATTACCATGAGGACCTTTTGTCACCAGACTGAGTGCAGGACACCACATGGTTATTATGCAGTACTTTGAAATTAAGAGCTGAACTAGGTAGGAGATGATGCAGAGCTTGAAATCTTCTGTCACTTTGCTTAGTCATTCAGCCTATTTCATTCAGCCCTTTACCTTTCTATGACAAAAGTAACTTTGGAAATTTCTGGTCCTAAGTTATCAAGTCTCCTGGAATGGTCATTCTAGCACTTTGGAGAACACTTTTGTAACAGCATGCTAACAAAAAAAAAATGTTAGCACATAAAGCACTGTTTTTCAGTGTTGCCTTGGTAATTTAATGTAATTTATGCAGGCAGAAATTGCATCCCTCTGTATCAATTTGAGCTGCATGTGACACGCACAAGTATTGAATCTATCTGGGAGGGACCTGTGCATGCCCTTATTAAGGGGCTTCAAAAATAATATTAATAATTTTAAGTGGTGTCTTTGAGGGTGTTTTGCTTCTCTGGGGGCTTTGTATTTTTCAATTTAATTATTTTCAGAGACTTTTTTTCCTTCCTACTTTGATCACTCTCCTGCTTGCTGTTATAAAAGATTCTTTCATTCAGCCCTGCAATCAATTATGCATGTTTACTTTAAAATCAGTACAATTCACCCTCAGATTTCAGCTCTCCTGGCTGTTGTTAGTTTACAATATGTAGTCACTTCACAAAGGCTGCAAAATGCCACTCTGTGTGGAGATCTGTTCCTGATTGTTCTACCATCCGAGTGTTTCCTTTCAAGGGGAAAAATTAGGAAAAGGCTTAGGACTAAACTCACTGATCCTAGAGAAAGGTTATAATGTCCTGAGGCCAGTGTAACATAGCTGTTTTAAAATGACTTGACCATTTTATTCTGAAAAAAAAAGACAATATATAAAATTTTGCAAAGTTTCTGAGAAAGTAATGACCCATTTAATCTAAAAAAATAACTTATAATTCAAGGAACAGTGAGAAAGACTTTGAATATTCAGTTATTATGTTCCTGTAATGCTTGACTGAAAAATGGGACTTTTTCTTAGCTCTATAGTTCTTGCTTAAAGGGGTTTAGTGTTATGTAAGACTCTATTTCTAATGTTAAATATATTACATATATTCCAAAGAAAGATTCTTGCAGGAAGACTGTCAAAAGATGGAACAAACTAGCTTCTACTTTGGCAGAGATGCTTTTAAAGTCAGAAAAGGGATTTGACTAAAATAGGGCTGCATAGTGTTATTAATTTCTACAAAAGGTTTTTTCTATCAGTCCAAAAGATAGCAAGATCGCTTTCCTAAGACCAAGTCTGCTGGTTCATTCTGATATCTCAAAATTCAGCCAGACCTTCCTTTATAATTAAAAAAAACCAAACAAACAAACAAAAAACCCCCCAAACCACAAAAACCCAAACAAACAAAACCAAAACCAACCCAAAACCAACAATAGACAAAAAACCTGAGCTAAACCAAAACAAAACGAATCAGCAGGGGGAGCTTATTCCTTGGATGAGTAGACATGCTACAGGTAAGTGCTTCCAGGGTTCTAATGGACCCACTAGAAATTCCAACCAACGTACTGTGGTGCCAAAAAAGCTCAAAAGCCCTAAAGAATTGCATAAAATTCATCACAACTTAGACCAGCAAGCAAAAAGGTGAAGTAATTTCTAATCTGTCCTTTGTTTCTGAGAACTTCCTTTGGGTCATACCACTGACTGTTCCTGAGCCATGAGGGGTTGGATGTCTCAGGCAAGCAAATGTGTCCTCTGCCTGTTGGGATATTCACAAAGGCACAATATTTGCTGCTCCCATCCTTGGGAGTGCAGTTCTGCACTATTTTATGTTTTAGAGGTCCAATAGAACACAAAGCATCTGACTTTATAAGGTCTTCTTCATTACTGGTAACATTCAGGGTGGTTAAAATAGAAAAAGGGAGATGCCACTAGAGCTTGGTACTTTAGTTAGACCTTGCTTTAGGAATGCACCAAACACAGAAAAGGAATTTAGGACCTATTACACTGATGAAAGATTTTTAAGGGTCATCAAAACTGTACATTTTTCAACTGCATCTTTTGGGTTGCCAGAATGCCTGAAAATTATGACCCTTGCTATTCCAATACTCTCCTACTGCTTGTGAGGGAGACTCTGCTTAAAGCCAGTTGCTGAAAATAATCTCTTTTGAGTAGGCATCTCATGTGAACAGCCCAATACTACTCCATGCATTTTAATGCCAAAGTGCTCTATTTCTCCTTTGCAGATTTTGGTAATTATAGTAGGTTGCAAGGCTATACAAGAAAGGCCAACTGCAC
>NW_005054331.1:5976998-5982372 GCF_000277835.1 Geospiza fortis
GAGAAAGAATATTTTTACAAAATGTTCTACAAATATCGGTCCCATTCTTCCACTCCGGTTTGTAACTGAATGATTGTATTGATCATAACCTTTCCCTAATTATGTCTCCACACACTCAGGCTGGTAGGTCAGAACCATATCCTCTCTCTGTAATAGATTAGGGTGGGATTCATTGATCTGTGCTTAGTTTCTGTACAGGAAGGTATATTTAATGGGGTCTGCATGGTAGCTCTTGTCTGAGACAAAAGTAAGAAAGACTTTGTGATAACAGTGGATTTCTGGGCTTCATGGCCCTGGCCTGGGAAAGGGCTTATGATGCTGTAACTGAGGAGCAGGCCCTCTAGCTCATGAAAACTGGAAACAAGGTAAGTAAAAAGGGGAGGGAGGAATTTGATGATGATGTAACTCAAAAGTCACAGAGCATATAGAAGGATCAGATTTGTGGGAAATGGGATGTTGGTAGCTGGGAATGTTTATTATCCAAATGAAACCTTCCACTCCAGAAATCTCTAAATCTTTCTGAGATGGAAGAGACAGGCTGGGGGTGGACTGGATGTACTTGCACTGTTCTTACTCCCCTTGGCCAAGCACTTGGTGTGATCCAAGAAATAGGATCCTGCCCTGCATAGACCTCTGTTCTGCTATCTTCAGGATAACCATTTTCACAATCCTATGTTATGTTCATTCCTCAGCAGTCTTATGACCACTGAAATTGCCCAAATGGTTTAGCTGCTGGTACTTTCTGTCAGAATTAATTACCAGGTAATGTTCAGACTGTGAAGGCAGTGCTGTGGTACAATGGGAGTATAACTGGTTGTTACCTTAAAACACACCTGAAGGAGACACCTGGGATCTTTTTAAAGCTGTCTTGGTGTCCCACATTATAATAAAGTAAATATTTGGTGCACTGAAGTTTTCTGTTAGATTGTTCCTTGTGCAGCCAGATTTTCTGTTTCTCTCATCAATAGAGAGAACTGGGTGAGGGTTGTGCAATAAACTGTTCAGCAAAGGTTTTTCTCTCCTCCCCTTTATGAATGGCCTGGTAATGACTTCTGATATTTGTAAAGGGATTTAGCATTCACAAGTAGTTTGATTTTTCAAACATGGACAAATATTTGAACACATGTGATGGTGATCTTTGATAGTTGTGTTTTTATATGTGTGCTCACAGTGTAAGAGGAAAGAGGAGAAGCTAACGATCATTCTTACTCTTATTTTTACAGAAATAAGGGTAGTAAGAAATTGACTGAATTGCTCAATGTGTTTAGATCTTAGATTTCTTTCAAGATACTTATTTGCAATATACATCTGTGGAAAAATGTCTTTGCTTAGTTATACTTCGTTATATATACATTAAATGGATTTGTGCCATTTTCAGAATATATCTTGTGAATACCCATGTCAGGCATTGTGACACTTGAAGAGGGTAGCTTAGTTCCCCATAGGAGGGATGCTTTAGTGCCCTGTCTCTTTGTATAATCACTGAAGTCCTTTTAGGAGGTAATTCCAAAGGCTTGTTATGCAACTCTGTTCCTCTACTGATTGCTGAAGAATCTGAACCAGGGCCAAAGAGACCCAAGTGATTGGAAATGTTGGGCAGAGGGTTGTGCTTGTGTTCAGTGTGAACATTTGGGTTCTTTCAATAATCAGGAGATTGAGGCATCTTCTGAGCCTCAGTGGATGGGAAATGAAGCAAGAGGTTGAGGGCTTGTGCAGAGCAGTCCAGCAGTTTGCCCGTGTGGGGTCTGCCCATGTGGCAGACGTGGATTATCTCTCTGCAGTTGTCCTGTTTAAACTTGCTGCTTAAGAGGTGCCTCCCCCTTGATGACAGGAGCACAGCCTTGGTGGGTTTGACTGCACTCAACAGCTCGTTCTGGGCAGTGATGGAATTGGAAATATGAGAATTGAGGGCAATCAGGACCCTGTCCCTATAGTCTGGTGTTCAGACTGTTGTGACATAGAGGATATTTTCAAGGTATTGCTTTGCACCAAGGGTTATCTGTCCATTTTTCCTATGGTTGTCTCTGGAAAAGGCATTTGCAGCATGAAAGAGAAAGAACAAGTGCTGAACATAGAACTCCCTGCATCTCTAGGTAAACAGCACAAACTGGTGTTTGATGCCAACCAGGGTTTCATGGAGGGGAGAGTGGACACCGTATGCCATCAAAATACCATAGTCTGTGATAAATCAGTAATATTGAGTGTTCAGAAATCTCCCCCTTCACTACTGCTGCTTCTGAGAGACAAGAAAATAGTTTGTTCTAACAGTAATTAAACATATGTCATATCTTGCATGTGTCATGTATTACAATGCAAAGGGAATATATTTTTAAATTTCCTTTCAAAAATAATTCCAGAATTTTTATTGCTGTGCCTTTGACATGACCATTCACAGACAGCTATGGCATAGGTACCTCAATTTAGCCAGAATGATTTGGGGTTTCAATTTTTTATTCCTAGTATTGCTTGGACTTTCTCATTTATAATGAAGAAGACCTATATTTTTATTCCAATAATTTTCAAAACTAAAAAGACATTTTTGTGCTTTAACACTTCACTTGGATGCTAACAGGCAGACAATGTTATTTTATTCATAAACAATGGGAAATCCATTAAGATAAATGGTGTTTTCTGCATACTAAAAGAAGATGTGTTTAGCTATACCAAATAGGGATAGATGATACACTTTTGTTTCAAGGTAATTAATAAACCAATTACGAATATCAAAAGTTATATGGAATTTAATTATGTATTTATAGACATTTATGGCGATCTACAAGGTGAGTTTTTCAAAGGCCTGCAAGTTATTTCACAGTGTACCAAATTTTTTCAGTCTTGGAAACACATTGTGTATTAATGCTATTGGTATGGAGTACTTTGTCTTAAATCAGAAGTCTCCAAAGGCCTCTCAATGTGTTTCATTAAAAGTTACATAACATTTTTCCAAAAAATGTGGATGTTTGTAGATAAGGGAAACCATGTGACATACATTGGTAAAAGTAAGTACCTTGTATTATGAAAAACTGACACTTTTAAGACATTCCAGTTTGTCGCTACATGTGCATGTGTAGATGTGGCAGACAGCTGGTCTTACTCTGATGTTACACTGCCTTACATGTAAAAATATGCCAGCAAGTGCTTAGAAACAGAGAATTAACACATGAGTATTCCTGTCCTTACCCCCACTGCCATCTCAAAAGGAGCCCAGAACTGGAAACAAGCGTTGAAATGGAAGGAGAAGGGAACTCACCACACACACCCCACATCCTTTGTAGAAATCTGAAATTGTGTTGAAGGTGTAAGGTGGAGGAAGCTTAGTGCTGCTGGCAAGGAGCAAGGGTGGAAGGAAAGTTTCTGGGTGACAGTCTTTATCCAGAAAGGAGTCAAGTGTTGGGCTGGTGAGCCAAAGTTGCAGTTTGCAAACAAAGACTTTCCCTTCTGTGCAGAAAAGAGGAAGCTCAAGGCAGGACACAAGACATGTTTGTGCATCCTGCTCTGAGAACATACTTTGCAATGGTAATTTTGTGTTGTGAAACTGCACTACTGTACATGAGAGATTTAAGGGCAGAAACAAAAAATTGAATAAGTTTGATATATTAAAATCTATCTAATGTAGTCACTGAAGTACATTTGATGTGCACATATTCTCCTTGTGCTGTGGGAGAGAAAAATGCCTAGGCAGAAAGAATATAGCAATACTGGCTGGTGAGGAGCAAAAAAGAACACAATGTGGGATTTCTGACAGGAAACACTTTCTGACCAATGTAGCAAAAACAACTCTCTCTGAAAGACTTGATATGATCCACATCAGCCTTCAACTTAATGAAATAATTATCTATCTCCGAGCTACTGCTTTCAAGCCAACTTTATCTTGCTAGGAAGACGTGTATATTAATATATATTTGCATACATTCTATGACTCATAGAACAGCTTGTGGTTTTTTCTGAAGAAATAATTGAACCAAAATGGTTTTCATCAGTTGCAGTTGTGCTGTCCAGTACAGTCATGGGGCAGACCCTGGAAAGGCCAGCTGTGCTGTGCATTTTGTTTCCACTCCTGTCACAGACATGAGAAGTGCCAGAGCTGAGAGCAGTAAAGCTGTGCTGTACACACACATGCAGACCCCTGACTAACATGCATAGGAAATGCTTAATGCAATTTCCCTTTGAAACTCTGCTTTTGATGCAGATGATCTGCTGAGAACTCACAGGAAGAAGTCAATAGAAAATGTGCCTGAAGAGATTATTCTTTATCCCTTGTTGACATGGGTTTGCCTAGAGTGAAAAGGGCACCATGCACAGCAGCTTTCAGCTTGCTTTAAAAGGTCTGCTAAGAAGGAGCAACTTCTCTGTAGAACTTACATGCAGTACTTGGTGTAGCAAAACAAACCTGCTCATGTTAGAATTATGTTTGTTCTTGCTAAGTATCACCCTCTTAGAGGTAGATGTGAAAGCAGCATCCACCCACATAGCAAAATCTTTTTCACTACAAGCTGGAATGCTCTTGTTTAACATCATTACCATATTAACATATTAACTGCGTTGGTATACAAATCGCTTCTCTGATACATTTGGTCATTTTTATATTTAGAAGTATGTTAAAATTTTGACTGAGAACAAGCCGTATCATTTAGCCTCTAAAATTAAAAGTCTTTTAAAAATCTTGTTTGTTTTCCTAGCCTAATTAATTGGGACCCTTCAAGACAAATAAAGGAAAAAGTATGTTAGTTTATGCACAACTTTATGCATCAATGAGTAAATCAGAAGGAATGCCATGAGGTAATTTAAAATATTATTTCAGTTGAACGAGAAAGTCTCAATAAGCTGAGAAAAATTTGAGACTGATCTTTACCCCAAAAAAACATAAAACATTTAAAATCTAATATTTATTTCACTTTTATATGTTTATTTCTCATACTTCTGTGGAAAGAGAGTCTTTACCATCCTCTCAGACAACATTGCTTAGATTTTACTCAGTGGATATGTCATTGATAAAGCATAAATCAGCAGCTGCTAAAGCAAGAAGGAAATGCTAAAGGCAGGTGAGTGATCCATCAATAGCAGTGGTGAAATCAGATACTGTCTTTGCATGTGGTATTGGAGATCTGTGGTAAGGTAAAGAAAATAAATCTCTGGAACATGGATGAGCTCACTGTGGCTTTTTCCAAAGAGCTACTGGTTTAAAACCTCTGTCTGACAAGAAGGCAGAAATCATTAATTTGGCCAGTCCACAGCCCATCACATAGATGGTGTTTCTCTCACCTAAAAAAATGCAGTAGTCCCTCCTGAAAAGTAGATGCTGACAGAGAGGGAGGAGGATAGAAGCCCAAGTGCCCTAATTCAAGTCTTTATTGACATAATTAAGGTCATGGGA
>NW_005054331.1:5982395-5990688 GCF_000277835.1 Geospiza fortis
TATTTTTTCCCTTGTGTTGGTGAAGGCAAGTTTGTACTTAGCTATGTGTTTTATCACAAATGATTGGTAGAAGATTACGCCTACAATTTTGACTGAAATCAGACTGGATGCTGTTAATCTGATACTTCTGCCGTGAGGCCAGATATTAAGGCTACTGTGAATCAGACAAGCATAGAACACTGTCATTTCTGTGGATGGCTGAAAGCTCCCTATACTGCAAGTGATCAAATACAGGAGAGGAAATTCAAATGCAGCAAAGTTGTCTTGACTTCATTGTCTGAAATACAGTCAGGTTTAGGCTGGTCATTTTCTTACCACTTCCTAGGCATTTTGGTTTTTGTTATTTAAAGAGGGGCTTTGAAGTCAGCTGTGTATATTCTCCAAGAGTTTGATTTTATTAACAGGTCTTTGGCTAGATAGTCCATCAGATATCAGCACTTTGGGACCTCCATAACTGACTGCCACTTCCTTTATCCCTGGCCCAATTAGTTCAGATCTGCTGGAGTGCTGCAGGGATCCTGCTACCTTCATCTCTCCTGAGGAACAGTGACTTAAATGTAACAAGGATGGAGGGCTTGAGGGAACAAAGGGTATTTTATATTTGTCCATACTGTCATTAATTTGCTCTAACTAGGGTTGAAATGCAGAACAAAGGCTCGTGGACATGAGGATGCAAGTATGAAATGGTGTATGTTACAAGTAGTAGCTGAGTATTTAAGAAGAAACAGAATGATAGAATTTGCAAAGCTGCTTAACTGAATTGCTGTCCATTGATTACTTTTCTACTTCCATCCTATTGTTTGTATGTATTTTTCAGCAGTTGCAGCATTTTTTCTTGGGCCTTAGAAATCTCTTTTGGGGCAAATCTTAGCCTCTCATCTCTGAGGTCATCTGCAGATTTCCTTAGGCTGCTATTGTATGAATAATCAGTTGTCTCACTTAAGAAATTCTCTTTGTTCTACATCATTAAATGCTGACTCCTGCTGCTGCTATGACAGATTGCTTTGCAGGAATCTGCAAGGGGAGTTGTCTCTGATGTTAACAGCGAATCTCTGCTGTGGAACAAAAGAATACTCTGAAGCAAGCACGAGACAATTTTAATTTTTAATATTTTAACACTGAAAAATAATAAAGGATGAAGCTGCTCAAAGTGTACCCATTTTGGGACCTGTACTCCAAAAAGTGAAGAAGGGTCTCTAAAAAACTTTTGAGTAATTTTGTGCCTAGGAATGTTATTTGTAACTTCCATCAAGGCAGTAGCGAGACAGTAATTTGGCAAGGAGAAGGGGAAAATACAGTGGGCTAGCCCAGAATTCATGATAAGAGCATCTTGCTATAGGCAGCCTGTAGATGAAAGGAAAATGCTTCTTTCCAAAGCATGAGTGATAGCTTCTAGTGAAGCTCAGTAAACTAAATGAAGTTTTGTTCTTCCACTTCGGCCTTTTTGTCATGAATTCCTTTCCCAGGTATCTCCCTGACCACTGACGGTCTCTGCTAACTCTGTGCTTTAGGTGCTCAAGAGCACCATGTCTAACAGATGCCTTTGTGAAAGGTTTTCCTGCTAATCTCAAAAACCAGAGGTGTTCCCAGCAGTTCCCTCTTTCTCTCTGTCTGTATCCAAATACCCTGTAGCCAGCATCTTGTGCCTGTTTGGCCATTTTCTGTCTGCTCTAGAGATGCAGCCAGCTTTCTCTCTTTTCAAAATTTCCAGCTTTCTTTGCTAATGTTGAAATAGCATCGAAATGGGCAAATCTTGTGCCTATTTTTGTGTGTTAATAGGTTTGAAACTGGGACCGGCCAGAATAAGTTTTTATTCAGTAATGCTTTTAAACAGCAACCATTACATACCAGTGTGAATCCATTTGAAATGGACTCCAGTGCTGGACTCCTTCCTAGGCTATGTCATGCCATCAGGTTGGCATACGAGATCTTACAGTGCCCTGCGTCTGACACACACTCTCCACGTTCTTTTTGTCCTAATGACTGTTTTCTGTCTTGCAACTTACTTTGTGTGTGTGTTTTATTTTAGTCTGTTTGTTCCTGTGTCGTTTGTAACAATATCTCTTGTTTGTTTTTGCATTTGGGAGCTGATTTTGTAGATGGTATGGTGAGGAGATGCTCATGACATGGCAGCAATGGTCACCTGAATGAGGGACTTGCCAGTGGTGACTCTGCATCATTGCTGATAGCAGAGAATGTTGTTGTTTCATTCTACTTAGCTTTAAATCAGTCAATGTTCTATCTGAAGCTCCTTGGTTTGAAGAAAATTTGGTTCTCCTAAGGAGGAAAAATGGAAATACTTTCATTCAATGTGTATGTTTCCTCACCTGAAGCCCCTTGGCTGGATTTTCTACTGCACTGTCACAAACCCCATCAATTTCTTCAATTTCTTCAGAAGGAAGAGAGGATTTGCAGGTTAACCAGCTGGAAACGCAAATATGGATAAAACCAGACATACAGAAGACAGATGTGGACTTTTCAGAAATTCTTAATGCAATACAAGAAAGTAAGTCCTTCCTTGGATGCAAAATTGTGTTTATGGTAGAACATTCAATTGAGATGTATTGAAATTATAACTGAAGGCAGGCACAAAGTGATGAACTGAATGATAAGTATCTATTATTAAAATCTCTCAGGAAGTTCAATGGATTATTGAAGGATAGTAAGAAATCTTTTACTATCAGAGAAGTCATAGAAAGATTTGAATTGCTGTGTGCCAAAGGATTCCAGCAGTATATATTTTCTATGCAGATATAATCAGAAATAGTAAGATTCCTGGTAGTTTATTCAATGCTTTGCACTCCTGAGCAGCTGTGTGAACTAATAATATTATTAAAATGCTGCAGTTGGGGTTTGAAGACTGGATTTGAAGTTCCAGTTCTTCCAAAGTTTTGGGCTGTATTGACATTTTTGCAGCCGGTATTTTTTGGGAGAATCCTGACGTTGTCACAACAAGTGTGGGTCCGTGTGTCTCAGATGATGCACAAAATTATCTCTTTTTATGTGTAATGGGCTGTGGACTAAGAATTAATTGGTTCACCCTTCTTAAGTCCAACTGCAGAATGATCTCAACACTTGTGCTAGAAGTAGAGCTACTCTTATTAATAACAGTGGAAGACGCCCCCCCTACCCAAAACTGATGCAATTCTGGAATCCAATAAAATCTGGAATTTCAGTGAGAATTTTTCATAGTAGTTTGAAATTCTCATGCAGGCTGAGAGTCAAAATGCAAGCCATGGCTTCCTGGCTTCCTAATTTTCCAGTTTGATTTTAAACTGGGTGTTTGGTATAGCAATTTTCTAGAGCGAGAAACAGCAGCTTACATTTTAGAGTGATAGAGGATGAATAAGAATGTGTAAAAATCCAGATTATGCCTGATTTTTGCTACATGAATACGGAACCACACAGGGGTAGAATCTGACTGTTTAGTGGTGGTACTAGTTTGGGGGAGGAAGGAAAATGCTCAGGATAGATGATGGGGGTAATAATTTGAAATTGAATCCCCTTATTACTTAAGCTACAGGTTTAGGATGAATTCCATGTTTTCTGATTTAAAAAGCTTTTCCCATCAGAAACCTTAATGTGAGGTTTTGTCTTCTCCCTTCTCCACACCAGCACAGCCCAGATTTAGGCCTGGGGACAGTCAGGATGCAGACTGGAGAGGCTGAAAAGGCACTGCAGAGTCTTTCAGAGGTGAATAGACAAGAGGGCTAAACATGGATAAGCAATTTAATCTGGGAATGTTTCAAGAATTAACATTTTGATTTATGGATTATTCACAAGCCATTTGAGAAGGATGCAGATTTTAAAGACTTGGAGAGAGTGTTTTTCCTTTATCCAGACACAGGTGCTGTTGGGAAGTTAACCTCTATGTCCTTTAGCTACATCTCCTTCATCAAAGACAGAAGGAATTCTGTACAACCCAATTTGCAGAGGCTTGTTGTGTGTCATGGAGGGTGTTGTCACCTGCGGTCTGTTGCAAATACCATCTAATTGGGATAAACATGTCTAAATATTCTTTCAAGGGTGGTTGTTCTGAACAGTCAATGTTACTTTTATTCCCAGCTGTTAGCATTGAATGATAATTCGAAACAGGCTAATGATGCTTTTCAAAACCAAATAATTGTTTCTCACTAAAATAAGCTTGGAGTATTGGTCTTCAGCTAGCATTATCCGAAGTGAGAGTGTACCTGATGGCTTGGTGGGACTTCTGCTAATAAAATGAAAACTAACAGAAGCATGATCTCTGAGCATATTTCCATCTTCTCACACAATAACATAGTCAGGTCCCATTTTTTAATGAAAGTTCTTATTTTTGGGCACTTCAGTTTCAGCATCCACCTTCAGAAAGTTAAAGGAGTCATCTTGTTTTTGAGTCCTACCTTATATTAGCATCTTGATCTGAAGTGACTTGTGGACCCACTGAGATGATGTGTGGACTCCTGCTCAGAATTTATCAGCATCCAGTTTTCAGAATATGTAGTTCTACTATATTTGGGATAAAAATATTTGTACACACACTTTTTTTTTCCTTTTATTCTTCAAGGGATTGCGAATTATCAAGTCATTTTAATTTTTTTTTCCTGCAAAATAGAACATGAGGGGGAGAAAAAAGTTTGCATATTTAAGCTGATCTAAAACCAGAGGGAGAATTTTTAATAGCTCCTGTAGCAATGCATGTGCTGCTCTGTATTCCTGTTAAATTTCACTGCTTAAAAATACATGACTGTACAGTAGCACCAGTCTGTCTCCCAAATTACATTTATTTATATAATAAAACCATTATATATAATTCTGTTAAGGACATTTGTGGGTATAAGCATGTCAGGGTCTGAAGGGGACAAGAAAGATGGAGCCCTGATCATCCTTTTAACAACATTTGGCCAGGGAGGTGTTCAGTCCTTTGGAGTGGAAAGGCTGAGCTACCTACAAGCAGCAGGAGAGTTTTGTTGGAAGTACCATCACCATTACTAATGTAAAGCAAACAGGAATTGCTATATAAATTGTCTATTTGATTTTGTTGAACAGAATTTTATTAATTTATTTTTAAGAATATAAGGAGACTTGGGGTAGAAAAATTGTCTCAGCAAATGTTTGGGGCCCATATTTTCTGTAGTGACCAACCAACATGCCAATTATCTGTGGATCTCTGATATAAACAATTTTCCACTGCAGGCAATCTGGGCAAGTCCTGGTACCTAATTTCACTAACCAGATGAGAGTTGCTTTCACAACTTCTTCATTGCTGAGATGGATTCTATTTTAAAATGATCTTAAATTAAGATTTTTTTTGCTCCCTCAGGATAATCCGTAATTCTGTGTTTCAAGGCCACTGACACATTCACTGTCATACACACCAAACTCTGTATCTTAAAACATCCACTTAAAAACTGAATTTTGCAACCCAAAGCATTACCCAAAGCATTACCAGCACTTCAAGAAGCAGCAATTCTAGTATCCCAGAGGCCTCATCTTTTATTCCAAAGCAGTCTTAATGTCAGAACAAAGATAGTTTAAATTCCCTCGGGTATAGTGAACAGGGAAAACTTTCATTTTTACAGCTTTCATTGATGCTGTCTGCAACAGATAAATGTATCTTGAATAATCTTCAGAAAGCTTCACTATTTAATTTTTTGGGGTTTTTTTTTCAGATTATACTGAGGTTTTAACCATACACAGATTCAAGTGTCACTGTCATGGAGTCACTGATGGGTTTCAATTCAAGTGAAATTCAAGTGAAATTCAAGTAATTCAAAATGTTTTCTGTTTCAGTTGTTCTTTCTGTTGAATATTGAGATTTATTCTTCTCATATGAACATGTGTGCAAACTCTGGTCATGATCTACATCCACATTATTATCTGATGGGGTGGAATCTTTCTAGTCTTGACCTTTGAAAGCGTAGGGGCAGTGAAGGACATGAGGTTAGGCTGTGCTGTGCTTTGTTGTGGCAGTTCACCTCTCTTTTATAAGCATCTCTAGTATGGGTTTTGTGGACTGCAATGAATGAAGATGGGAAAAAAATCTGTAATGCTACTGCTACATGTGCTACAAATTGGAATTTCTTTGTTGCCTTTTAAGCCTCCTAAAGCCTCTGTGGTTTCCCCTAGGGCACTGAGGAGCTGCAGGCCTTCATCACATATAACTAAACAAGACCAGAAACTCAGAATCTCTCTTACAAACTATGCTGCTTAGCTTAGCACATTAGCCTATTATTTGGACATGAGAACTTCTCTGTTGTTTCTGAAATGTTAGTCATTTTCCAAACAATACTATTGTAGTTAAGAATACAATGTCTCATTAACCTTGTCCCTATTTTATGCATGAAAATGAAGATGAAGGATTCTTGAATATTTTGATAGGGTTTTCTTTTTTTATTACCTACAGATGTAATTATAGACTTTAGATGCTCTAAAAGACAAAAAGGGAGAAAACTTTTCCCCATGCTCATGATTGACAGAGAAAGAGTAGTATATTTAAATTGCAACATATGTCTGTTTTAAGGATGAATATTATGGATAAGACTCTCCTGCTTGTGAGCATGAAAAATGGGCCACCTGCAGAGACTGGGGAGTTGGTATCATCAGCAATTTTTAAAAAGGATTCTGAAACTGGGCTATGACCCCTGAAGAAGGGAAAGGTGAAAAGGAGGTCACAAAATACTCATGATCACTGGGAACAGTTAGTGGCTGGTAATTTCTGGCAGCTATCCAGTCTCTCCACAGCAGGGGAATGGATTTTTACACCTGCAGCCAGTAGTTAGAAATGGAACTAAGATACTGCCAGCAATTAGAGCATTTTGGCTGTTATTATAGATTCTCACCAACAGGAATTACGATTGCCTGTCACAAATTTAGGGGAACTGAGGACAAGCAAAAGCAACAGGAGTTTATTGCACTAAAGAACAATGATTCCAAAAGTCAGTCAAGCTTGCACGTAATGTGAATAAGGATTTGGGGTTAGACTAATTTCTGTCAAGATTATTAGATATTTGCTCCCACTGTAGTCAGTGGAAGAGGCTCAGTAGCTAGGACCTTTGGAGGTGCCTTCTAACAGTTATAACTCTAGTTTCATAATTTTGGATTTTATCTATGAGGCATGAGATTGGAGAGCTAAAGTCCATCCACAGCTGAAGAATTTTTGGTGATCCTCAGCTAAGGCATTTCTCTTCTCCTGGCACACATCTCTTCATCATGTTTTTCACCAGACCTGTAGTGCATGGAGTGCAGAGTGAACCTGACTGCCCTACTCCTCCCATCTGGCAGTCACTCCAGAGTTTAATATCTATACTTTTTGTCAGGGTTGGTTTACCACAGCTGAAATCTGTAGATGTAAGCAATTGCTTCAAGACTGAGGGCTGTGTGGTAGGTGGATCTCGAAGTGTCAGATTTATATGCATCAAAACATGCCAAACTGTGAAAAGAGAAATATCTTCCCAGGTTTGTTTACTCAATGCCTTTCAAGAAACAGTATTTATTTAAGGCTTTCTGCCTCTGGCTGCCCCATGGGTCTGTACAACTTCGAACTTCACACTTTGTATTGTAGGTTAAAATTCTGCCTCCTGAGAAACTTCCAGAGACAATGCTAATCCAGAAGGTAGTCATTTAAGCCATTTGCCCCCCAAAAAATCTGAGAAGATAGCTAATGTCTCTTTTATTGTGACAGCAGATTGTTTCTTTTTCATCAGAGAGGTGTTGTGGTGTCCTAAATCTTTATGTGGCTCATTGATGAAGAAAGCATTCCAATAATGCTCATTGGATTTTAAAATTTAAATGGTATATACTTATACCAGAACTAAAAAGTGAAATTATTGATGGGTTATACTTGGTGTCTTCATTTGGTTCAGTGGTGATTTGAATGTATATTTTTATTTTTGTTTTTTAGTAGCTAAGGATGTCAACATTTTTTTTGATGAGTTAGAAGGTGTGAACAGCCCTTCCAAAGATGATGATTCGCTGCTTCACCATGGTAACTTGACCAGTACTTCTGATGATGCCAGCAGGCTGGAAGTTGTGGGAGAGGTAAGAACACACAGAATTATTAAAACAATATTTATTCATGCCCATTATAAAGATGTAATGAATGTAATTTGATTTAAAATCTCATTCTCTACATCAAATTATGTCTAATCTTTCCCATGAGAACTGGTTTCCCATTCTAAGACTATAATGCTGAAATATAAAATATTTCAAATTCAAAAGTTTTTATTTCATGCACCCTCGGTGTAACATCTATACTAATCTGAGGCTTCAATGCTTCTGAAAATGCTGGGAAAGTTTTCCCTATATTCATCCT
>NW_005054331.1:5990703-5991962 GCF_000277835.1 Geospiza fortis
GGAGGGGATTTATCTACAACTCCCATGAGAAACATTGGGTGTCAGTTATGAGACACATTCCCTTCCAGTGAGGAACAATTACCACCTGATGGTGCATAATGGTGATTCAGAGAACATACCAGGGAGGAAATATTGAGAACATAATCCATTTTAAAATCTGTCCTAAAGCAGGCAAATTGTCATGGACCCATGATGAAAATTTGGGTCTTAATTTCTTTCTGTGTCTTTTGTGAAGAAAGGAATGATATGTCCTTTAATTTTGCCTCCCAGTGCCCTGACACCCATTGATGTTAGGATTGTTTCCTCAGCAGGCGACGAGACCAGGGACTTCTTTCCTGCACCTCAGGAATGGAGCTATATCTAGGCACCTTACTGGACTGGTCTGATGCTACCTGCAAGTTGTGCCTGAGGAATTTTTGGCAGAGGGCTGACTGGAACAGATCAGAACTGGCAGGGACCATGCTAGTAATTAAAAAAGAGAGGAAAACCACAGGACATTGCTGAGGGCCCTGCCCTGACCCTCTTTTGTTTACTAGTTTTGATAGAGTTTAGAAGAGGCAATTAGAGATTATCTTTTTCAAGAGCTAGAGGGTTTTGTGGCGCAAATTCTTTTGTGCAACACTGCTGAGGAGAGAGACAGAGATTTTCTTTGTTCTAGAAATTCAGCCCATAGAGAGCTGCACTCCTCGAATGTTTAGACAGATAATTAAAGCAACAAAATTCAGGGCACCCTGAATATGTTTGACCTTGCTCACAATTTCATCTTCTTTAATCATAGCTCTTCCTTAGCTTCCTCTACCATATGCAAAGGACTCTCTTTTCCTGCTTGCACCATAATAGGCTAATCTGACATGATAGTCCCATGTTGCATTTTGGGACCATGTACCATATGGTCTCTTTAGCAAAAAGGAACAGGTGAAAGGCACACGATTTTTGTAAGTTAAAGAGGAAAAAATAACATAAAATGATCAGAAGGACATGCTGCTTTTAATGTAATAATATTGAAAAAATACCTCAAAACCTTTTTTTTCTCTTTGATGTGTTCTTTTTTGGTTTTTTAAAGGGAAAAGGAAAATCTTTCAGGAATATAAACAGATTTAAGGGGTATTTTTGTAATCATAGCTGAGGAAAATAGCAATGTAGGTCACATATAGCTATAAGATGGGGGAAAAAAAAGGTGAAAAATTAAAGTCTTAATGGGACTTAAGGGATGCTGCAGCCTACCAAAAAGAGTTTCAAAGTCATTGGTCCCTGCTGAA